>NW_005872030.1:79104-81478 GCF_000147115.1 Myotis lucifugus
GGGTGGGAAGGGCCAGGCACAGGGCACATACATGAGATGGCCGGTGCCTCTCTACCCAACCTGGGGACAATCCAGTGACGTCTGTCCCCGTCCTTCGGCCTCCATAGGCCTGAGTGCTGTTTCCTTGACTGCTCAGGGAGCCACCCTGCCAGGGGCTTCATGGACAGAAAACTCCAGCCAGAGCCCTTAGCTCGGGAGGCTGGGACCCAGGGCCAGTGCTGAGCAGAGAATCTCATTCAGTGTCTCTGTTCAAAGGAGACAGAATCAACAGCTACTCTTGGTTTGGAGAGGCAAAGGGGATCAGATTGGCCATTCATCCGCTGCTCCCCATGACCAGGGTCCTGGAGCGTCCCCAAATCACCCCAATGCTGGACACATCTGGCTGAAAAGATTCAGCCCGCCTTCCAGATGTGACGGCCACTGGCCCCTGGACATCTGGCCCTCTGAGCACCGCTCACAGCCGGGAGGGATCAAACAGCTCATTCCCCCAGCACCGTGTCCTCCAGATGTGCGGCCGGCTATATGGAGCACACATCTGGAGGACTGGAACGCCTCCGATTGTAGTCACGAACCAATAGGCCAGACCTAGAGAGAGGAAAACGGAAGCAGGAAGCTGTCAGCTGCTTTATTCCGAGAAGCTGAGAACCGCTTTGCCGCCCCCTCCCGCCAGCCCCTCTCCCATTCCCCGCTGTCTTCCCCCTGCAGCTGCCAATTCCCCGGTGTCAGGTGTGGTCAAGAAACGTCAACGGGGAAACAAGAAAAGGAAAAGCGAAAGCTGAGGGCTTTGTGATGCCTGACAACATAAACTCACATGTAACTCTGTTTTCCTGAATGAACATTTCAACCAGAGCCAAGGACCTGGAGCTGTGCTCAGCTCCCTCCACGCTTTATCTCGTTTAATCCTCAAGGCAGCACTACAGCGTTTTTATTATGAGATGCACCCTTCACCAGGAGGAAATTGAAGTACAGAGAGATTAAGCAACTCGCCCAAGGCCACGCAGCTACGGAGGCCTGGGAGCAGGCTGCCGAGCAGAGACTGGCTTCAGGGTCCGTGCAGTGCTGGCCCCAGCACACGGTCCCTGCCCAGTGAGTGGGCACAGAGGGGAATGGTGTCAGCGATCTCCAGAAATATGCCGGAGCACAAGCCCATCTCAACAACGGCCCCAAGGACTGGATGAGGGGAGACAAGTGAGGCAGGATCGTGAAGGAGCAGATCTTGCCTTTATTTACATTTTTGATATTTTGTTCATCATGGATGTTTCCCCTTAAATTTGATACTTTAAAATACTGCATTGAAATGTGATTTGCCTTGATTACTAAGATTTTTGAAACCCCCATCAATTTTGCCCCCAAGGGTTCCCCCCCTGCCACTCAAGCTCAAGCCCCGCCCCTGAGGTACAGAGCCCCTCCTTTGCATCCGCGCTGGATCAAGAGTAATAATGAGCATAAACACCCGGCCCCCCTCTTTAGGGAACCCACCAGGTCTTGGTGAGATAAGACTTATGTAAGCTTGGTTCCTGGGGGTATATAAGCGAGTGTGGCTTTGGGGAACAGCATGGAGTAACTTTAAGGACAAGTCCTCACGTCAGTGCTGAGTCTGAGTCCTGCTTTGGGGCACACTCACTGGGGCAGTTTGGGCAAGTTCCGTAACTTCCCTGGGCCTCAGTGTTCCCCTCTTTAGAATGGGGCCAGCGAGAGGACACAGCTCACAGCGCGGGATGCCATGATCCACACAGTGCATGCAGAACAGGTTCCAGAGGGAGAACACCTCACCGTGCTGTCGTTATAAACTTGGTTATCTCGATATCTGAAACCCTGAGCATTGGGGAGGTTGCAGAAGGAGAGCTGGAGAGACTGCGGTGTGCTGAGGAGGCGGGACGTAAGTGGAGCTTGACCAATAGTTTGGATTGGAACAGGCAGGGACGGGATGGTATTCTGTATAAGGGATACAGCAGCCTCCTTGGGAAATCAGATACTGTTCTAAATTAATTCATTTGTTTTTAATTGGGGTAAAATATACACAACATACAATTTACCATTTTAACTGTACAGTCCAGTGGCATGAAGCACATTCACATTGTTATGCAACTATCACCATCACCCATCTCCAGAACATTTTCATCTTACACAAATGAAACTCTGTCTCCATGAAACAGCGACTCCCCATTCTCCCCGCCCCCAGCCCTGGCAATCAGGATTCTCCTTTCTGTGTTTATGAATTTGACTGCTCTAGGAGCCTCACATGAGTGTAACTAGATAGTGTTTTTCCTTTTGTGATGGCTTGTCTCACTTAGCTTAATGTCTTTTAGGTTCATCCATGTTGTAGCATGTGTCAGAATAAATTCTGATAATTTCCAAGTCCTGGGAACTACTT
>NW_005872030.1:82702-104586 GCF_000147115.1 Myotis lucifugus
CAACCATAGTAAAACAAAGATTTATATTTTTGATATTTATTTTATATATTTAAATGCCATTTAACAAAGAAAAATCAACCCAAAAAAATGAGTTTGCGTGTCACCTCTGACACGCGTGTCATAGGTTCGCCATCACTGGTCTAGACAGTATCACAGGGTCCACACTGGACACTTACACAAAATCCCACCAGGAGGGCATGACGAAGCCCGCCGGAGGCATCATGGACGCTGGCAGCTTCTGCAGCAACACCACAGCCGGGTGGTGAGGGCTGCAGGAACGAGGAAGCCGGGGCACTCCAGACAGAGGGCACTGCATGTGAAAAGGTCCCAGAGGTGGGAAAGCGAAGGACAGAGAGGCCATGCTTATTTTAAAAAAGTCACCCTGGATCTCTGCAACAGGGAGGACCTGCGTTTGAATTCAGACATTGCTGGTTATTAATCCTGTGATGCCAGGCAAGTGGCTTCACCTCTCTGAGCCCCAGTTTCCTGAGCTGTGAACTGGGAGTTATGACGGCCTTGACCTCTGAGAGTGGTTTCGAGGATCCACTAAGGACATAAAGCATGAAGCTCAACGTAAGCCCTCAAGGGCATGTCATCTCTTCTGAACTTCTCCCCGCTCCTCAGCCCCTGCCCCTCCGGGTGTTCAGAAAGGCTGTGGCCCATCTGGGAAGGGCCTGTTGTACTGCAGGGAGGACCAAATCCCAGGGCTGCTGGGGGCGGGCCTCCCTCCTGGGACCCCACCTTCACTGCTGACCGGCTGAGGCTTCTCCTGCCCCTCACCCCTTTTTATTCTCTAAAGTGCACCTGCCATCACTTTATTCATGAAGATTTGCATCGATTTTGCCATAAACCGTTATGAATTCAACTTGTGGAAAAATAACATTGATCCCCCTGCCTGGCAATTTGTCTCTGAGCTTCAGAGCCCGCTAATGGTTTTCTCTGAGATTTACATTGGGGACCAGGGAGGTGGCTCCAGTCACCCATTCCACACCACCATCTTCACTCTCAGGATTTTCCTTGGCAATCGGGTCCCTTTGGTTAAAAATGGGCAAGTTCAGTGATTGTGGACAGGGCACCACCAGCTGTCCCCTGCTCACTGCAGGGGAAGGAAGGAGAGAGGAGGACAGAGGGGTGGGAAGGGAGGGAAGGTGGAGATGGGGGAAGAGGAAGCCTGGTGAACAAAGAAAGGAAGGAAAATGCTATTCTCCAAAGGTCCTCCATGCACCGGGCACCTCGAACTTCCCTTTGCCCGTATGAACTTCATCATAACGAAACAGGTGTCACTAGCTCCACTTACAATGAGGAAACCCAGCCTCAGAGAGATTGAGAAACAGGTAAAGAATCACACAATATACAGGCGACCGAACCAGGATTATAGCCCAGATGTGGCTGAGACTCCGTTCCCTCCGCCGGGCACATGATGAGTGACTGCCCAGCACCCACCTTGCAGTGTGGCTGTGCCATTGACAACTTTTGGCCAATAGGACTGGACAGAGTTGATGTCTGTTACTTCCAGGTCTGGTCCTTCAAAACATCCTCCGTCTCCTTCTTCCCTTTCTCAAGAACTTGGACAACGCAGTTGGAAGTTGGGAATGGGCTGCCCAGGTGACAGCAGCCTGTGAAAGGAGTCAGGAAGAAATAATTGTGTACGAAGCCACTAAGACGTCAGCAGTTCACCTGAATCGCCTGAACACAGTCACTGACATTGATTTAGCACTTACTCTGTGCCAGGTACCGTTGAAAGCATCTTGTGTTCTTTTGTCATCTAGACCTTGAGGGAGGCATTGCTATTGCAGCTGAAGAGACTGGCCCACAGAGGTAAGTGACCTGCCTAAGGTCACGCAGACATACGTGGCATGATCGGGAGTCACACGCAGGCCGTGTGGTGCTCAAGCCCGGGTCCTAGCTCCCCTTGGTCCTGCTAGAACATTCTTTGCCCCCATCCCCCCCACCCCCGGGAGGAGGCAGAGTGCGTGGGAGAGGGAAGAGGGCAGCGGCTGTGACAGGTGTCACCAGCTGGGTTCGTGGTCCCTCACTTTTGTGCACCATTTTCACAAACATCATTTCTTTTCTTTTTTAACTGAATTTATGACAGTGCCCCACTCTGGTGCCCAAACTAATTGTAGTTAAGATGCAGACTCAGCTGCCGTAGCAAAGGCCACAAGAACAAAAGCTTTAAACACGATGGAATTTCTCTCTCGGATAACAGCAGATCCAGGTCTCCTAAGGCAGCTCCACAACATCAGGGTCAGAGCCTCCTTCAAGGTCATGGCACATGTGGTTTCCATCTCCCGGTCCAGCCTTCTCACCAGCAGGCAGAGTGGGGCAGGCAAGTGAAGGATATTCCCTATTCTTTCAAGGGTGTGACCTGGAAGTTGTTTCCATAACCTCCTCTTAAATCTTATTGGTCGGCATATAATCACATGGACACACGTAGCAGCACAGGAGTATGGGAAACGTAGTCTTTCCCTGGTAACCATGTGCCCAGCTAAAACTCACCAATTCTATTACAAAAGAAGAGAAAGAAAGGAGGGAGGGAGGGAGGGAGAGAGAGCAGAATAAATATTAGAGACAATCATCTACAACAAAGCCAACCTTCCACAGATAGAGGAATGGAAACTCGTAGAAGTGAAATAAGTGGCACAAGGTTGAACAGCTGGCAAAAGTGATAGAACCGAACCTCAAGCCTGGCCGTCTGAGCCCAGAGCCCACACACATAGCTTCAACACTGGTCTGCCTCCCCGACACAGGTCATGTCCCTAAAATGGTGCTCCAATGTGATAGGAGTTCAGTAAAGGTCATTTTCCCTTTGCCCTGGTCCCATACAGCCACATCCTAAAAATTGGGCTGCCACCACCACTGCCTAGACAGGTAAATTTTGAAAAGGAATGATTTCTGGAACATGGTGGGAAGGTTTATCCTTGTGAGCTTGACACATAACTACAGCTTTAGTATCTCCAGTTTTCTCATCTCTAAAATGGGGGTGAAAATGCCTGCCTCACAAGTCTGTTCATTTATTCAACAAATGTGCATTGAGCACCCACTACATACAGAGCACTGTCCTAGGCATTAGCAGGACAGCTCAAGGCCCTGCTTTCAGGGAGCTTACGTCTTAGTGGGGAGACAGGTAATGGACAAGAAAGACGAGTCCTAGGGGAGCAGGGTCTCTCTGGTGGAACTCTCCATCCCTCACACCTTCTCTCTCACAGCTGCACTGGCCCCGCTGCAGGACTCCGCCCCATTTCCCTGATACCCTCCAAACCCTTCTTATTAGAGACTAGTAGCCCTGCGCACAAATCCGTGCACCAGTAGCTCACCAGTAGCTTGCTGCCGCCCTCCAGTAGCTCCCCCCACCCCCCCGCCCTCCCCTTCATAGCTTGCTGCTCTGCCCCCTCCTGTAGCTCTCCGCCCGCTGCCCCACCCTCCTGCTGATCCGTGATCCAGTCGTTACGTGGTCGGTCATTAAACTTCACGGAGTAACAACCATTTGCATATTACATCTTTATTATATTGGATGTGCTCACAGGCCATGCCATCCACTCTCCCCCTGTTGTCTGGGAGGTGGGTGTGCTGGATGGTTTCTGGGGTACCCCCAGCTCTGAAACTCCATGGCACTCAGTCCCAGGGGAGCCCTAACTTGTTGGCTCCGGAAAAGAGCGCTGTCCAGAGACTTGTAACAACGCAAGGTTTTGTCGCGTCCCATTCTTATTTACCTACACATCCCCTTTATCCTCAGTTCCCACTCCATCTCTTCCCTCCCGCAGGCAGCACCTCTGGTGTGCTTGATGTGCGTCCTTCCAGTTGTATGTTTCTTTGTGAAATGCATATCGCTGGTTTGCACGTGGGCATTTTCAATGTATTTAAAGGAACTTCCATCCCAGCAGTTTTGCAATCAACCTGCATTGCTGTGGGTGTGGCTGGTGCGTTGCTTCTAATGGCTGCTCCCGGCCTCGTGGCGGCCATACGCTCGCTCTGTCTATCCATTGCCCTGTGGAAACTAACACTGTGAACACCTGTCATTCACCAGCCACTGACCAATAAAGGCTCAGACTTACATGATCAGACTTCATCCTCACAGCACCCTCTGCAGTCGGCTCCGTTATCATCCCTCTTCCATGGACTAGGAAGTGAGGCAGACATTAAGCAACTCTCCCGAGATAACGGAGCCAGGCACAGCTGGTTCTAGAATGTTCAATTTGGAAGGGGCCCACCGTGGGCTGCTTTGCAGAGTGGTCTAAAGAGAAGACATTGGGACCAGGCTTAGATTCCAGTCCCTGCCCTGCCACTTCAGGGAGCACCATCCACCTAGAGCACAATGTGAGCGGCTCCCCCGGAACTGCACCATGGGGTGGCCGCAATCCTAGAAGGCTGGAATGGCTACTCCTTTTATAGCCACGGAAAGTGAGTCTCAGAGAGGTCGTGTGACTTTCCAAAAGCACGCAGCCAAGGAATGGCAGAGCACAGCTCTGAGCCTCTCTGATTGCAAACTCCAATCCCCAAGGCCTCCAACTCCTTCCCAGCCTACAGCTGCCACCCTCCAGTTGCTTGAAGCCAACCTCTCAAGCTGAGTGTTTCTCCGGTTTTTCTGAGGCTGCTGCTGAGTGGAGACGCTGATAGATGAGGTGTGTCTCTGGGGGACTAGACATGGAGCAGGGAGTGCCTGCCACACAGACACTGTGGTGCCCGGTGCACACCCTCACACCCACCCATCCTCTCCACGCTCATCAGCGCGGGCCTGAGCCTCACACTCCCCTCACCCTGCTGCACCGCAGGCTGGGCCCCACCACCCACCAGGTGGTTGCCAAACTCATCACGGCGGAAGGCCTGGAAGAGGGGAAGTAATTCAGAGGAGGAAGCCCTTGAGAGAGCCCTGGGTGTTGTTCACAGCATTAAGACAGCTTCAGAGAAAAGCCTTTATTGCAGACAGACGAATATTATTCCAGCGCTATTCCCCTGGTCCATTACAGCAAAATAATAGAGCTTTAGTTTCTATATATTTGTCATGCTTAGCGCACATGTATTTCAAGTATATTTGACAGCATATAAAATTGAGGTGAAATATGGCAAAATGGGCCAATTCTTGTACATTTTAAATGTATTTCCTTTATTTGTTACACTTATTTTACATATCTGCACAATCCATCTTTGGAACTGGAGAAACAATAAGTGATGAATCGATACTGAGGTTTTCCACGGGAAGAGACACACGTTGGATGTGAAATCTGTGTCTTGCCTGGCATCGCCTGGATCTGACGGTCGGAGAGGCCGCTCCCCTTCGTCTCCTGGGCGGTTACACCCCTCCAAGCAGAGAACCGCAGTTGTATCTTAGAGGCGATGTCTCAAAACCCCTCCCATCATGGCGGGGGCTGGGTACCAGCTTTCTCTAATGATACTAGGAAGTGTTATCGGTTTGAGCTGGAAGACTAATTATGTGAAAGTAACCTATATCCTAAAGTTGGGGTTCTTATCCTGAGACGTTAGGGGTCTCCCCAAAATCACATGCCTCATTTTGAGTGCTTACATATCCCTCTATAGCTGCAAAAGGGAGCATCTTTGTGGGAATCTGGGCGGGCCCCGTCCTGGTGAGGAAGAGGGTGTTTCCTTTTATATGGTCCTTCCTGGCCCCGCCTCCCCTCACCCTGGCCAGGAGTTGGGTGGTGAATGGAGTGTAGAGCCAGAGACTCATCCACACGGCCTCTTACCTGGATCTCCCAGTTGGACCAGTTACTCTCAGGGAAAAGCCCTCTGGAATGCTGATAGAGATGAGCTCACCCCACTGTCTGCCAGCACCTTTCCCATCCATAGATGCCCATAAAGCGTAGAGTTCAGGATGCTTGTTTGCTTCTGACCAGGTGCTTTTGACAGCAGGCCTGGGGCTCAGCACAGGGATGACGCATGTACACACCCCATCCGTCACCATGGTGCTCTCTCACACAGACTCTTGAGGGTCAGCTTCTTAAAGGCAAGAGCATGAGGAGCCAGGCTCTGGCCCTCACTCTGGCTGGGGGTTACGCTTCATCCTTTAAAGGATGGAAGGCAGTTTTGGCCCCACCATCAGGACAGTGGTTTGAGTCTTCAAACCTTCAAAGAGGCAGCTACATCTTTTCCCTCGATGCTCAGCCTGAAAACGGTTCCTCTTGGGTCCTTCCTCCAGGCTCCCCTGCAACCAACACTCAGAATGTCCTCTGACTGCTTACTTGTCTGCTTCGCCCTTGAGGGCTGCAGCTGAGTTTTAATCATCACTGTATTGTCTGTCTGTCTATCCTGGCGCATAGGAGGTCTTAAGAAGATGGATGGATGGATGGATGGATGGATGGATGGATGGATGGGATAAATTCCTTGTAAGCAGGTTCTGCAGGTTTCAACACATGGAAACTAGACCTGTGAGATGGTCCTATCTTTTGTGTCACCCTCCCCAGCAAGGTGCCAGCCATAAAAGCCTCCTCATTAATATCTCAAATAATGAGGAGACTGGATCAACATGGTCCTTCCATCCATTAAGGATGAACACCCCTTGGGGATACAGAGGGGCTAATGCATCTCTCCCCATGGGTCTGGTGCAGCCACAGACCATGAGGGAGCCCATTAGGGAAGGAAGGTGAAGAGCTTTCGATCCCTGATGACTGCTGCCTGGGATCCCAGGGCAGGCACTTCCTGGGCCCAGCAGAGAAGGGACAGGAGTAAAACCCTTCTCACTGTTACCAGCTAGAATCCAGCTGGGCCCTGGAGGCCTGAGATGAGGTGGACCCTCACGGTGGCTGAACTGGAAGAATCATCTCACGTAACCTCCTCTTTATAGAGATGACAAAGCAGGTCCAGACAGAGCAGGTGGCTTACCCAAAGCTATTCATTAATTGCAAAAATAGCCCTACGTCTCCACCCATCCTTGTATCCATGCCCTTTGCAAGGTGACTAGAGCTCTATCCACCACAAGAAGGAACCTATTTCCTCCTCCTTAAATCTGGACGTGGCCCATGACTTGCTTGACCAACAGTAGTGGAAATGCTGATACGCCAGTTTGAAGCCTCCGTCTCAGGTCTTATGCATTTGGGGTCTCTCCCTTGCTTTTCTACCTTTGCTAACAACATTCCTGATCTAGTTGCCGGAGGGATGAACAGAGCCCAACCAACTCAATTGTCTCAGCCAGGCTCCAGACACGTGAGAGAGCCCAGCCAAGATCAGCAAAGCCACCTCGCTGACCTGCAGCTGACCAAACCCCAGAGTGTGCCCTGCCCAGGCCCACTGTTTCAGCAGAAGCACACAGCTGACCTGGAGCAAACATCCATGTCTACAACAGTATGCCACTGAGGTTTTGTGGCTGTTTGTTCTACTATGGCAGTCGATAACTCATAGGTTCGTCTTCCACTCATTCCCTCCTTGTTATTCTTACAGCCATGCCAAGGCTCTCTCGCAGGGACAATTGCAGCCACCATGAAGCAGCCCTCCCCTTCTCCAATCTTCTCTCCTTTCTTTATCCCTCCTCCGCCACAGAGGCCCCAACTGGCGGCTCATGGCCCCCAGACTTTTCTTTGTCATTGTTCTTTTTTCCTTTTTCTTTTTTGTTCACACAGTGTGTTTAAAAGGAAAAACAAAAAAGAGTTTGAACCAACATTTAAATATCAGAAGCCTTCACTTAGAAATCCTCCTTTTGAAAAATCAGAAGATCCTGGGCCCTGCCTTCCTCTGTGATACCGACCCTCAGAGCCTGAGGGGCGGCTGCCCCTTCCACTGGGCATGTGCAGCCCCCTGCCTTGACCACAGTCCTGCCCTGTTTCCCCAACGCTGAGCCTGACACCAGCCACCGTCTACCGTAGGCTCTCGGTTTTCTTATTTTAGAGACATTTCTCTGTACAGGTCTCTGTCAAAGTTGGCAAAACGAAAGGTAGACCTGGAGGACCCCAGGATTCAAGGGAAACAAAGAGCATGTGTTTCTTTGTGGAAGGGATGCTATTCACATGTATTTAACATGCAAACAATAGCCAGTTTCTCTCATTAATACCGGCCCCTGGAGGCATTAGGATTTCCCACACCAGCTCTAGACCAAACTCCTTCAGACCAGCCCTACTTACCTTCCCAGACTTCTCTCTCCGGCCCCTACACGTGTGCAGCCTAAATCTCAGAGCCCCTTGATCACTCGCTCTGCTCCTGCCTCACACTTTTGCCCTCACAGTGTGCAAACCGATGAGTGTGCCCCTCCCTACTCCGTGGCTGATATTCAGACTCACATGTTCCTCTCAAATCTTATCTCCACCCAGAAACCTCCCCACCTCAGACTGGTCAGTAATACTGTTGCTTCCTCTTGCACCCCACTCTGCCCGGCTCATGATGCACCCCCAGTTTTATCTGCACTGAGTATAACTGCTCCAATACAATGTCACCTTCCCCTCCGAGGTGGGCCTGAGAACTGGGGGGACAGGCAATGTTGATATAGCTTAGGATAGAAACTGAAGGTCTGTGATTTGCATATATTTGCATCTCATTTGCATAGTGTTCATTTCCTGCTCCCAAAATTGCTCTCTGTGCCCCTGTCCTCTCACCTTCTGCCCACCTGTGCTTGGGCTGACCACACCTGAGGAAGAAACACCTGGCTGGTCCAGACCTGGTGGGATGGGCCCTTTTCCTCTCTTCCTCCCACAATGCAACAGGGATCCTGCCTCTGGAAATCCTAGCTTGGCTTCTAGACTTGATATTGGCTGGTTTACTGCCTGCTGTGCCCACTGCCAGGAAGAGCCGGGTGGGTGGGTACATGCATGATTGAGGGAATGAGTGAGTGAACTGATAAGACAGAGATGGAGTGAGTGAGTGGGTGAGAGATGGAGGCCTGGTGAAGGAAGAGAAACTGGGAAACTTGAAGTAAAGGGCACACTCAGGAAGAGAGATGCACAGAAACCATTGGCACAACTGCCATTTGCTGTAATTGTCTCACTAAGGGGCCTGGAGAGCTTGGGCTATAATCTTGGCTCTGCCCCCAACCAGCTGTGGGATTGGCCAAGCCACCAACCCTCCCGGAGCCTCTGTTTCCTCACTTTTAAAATGAGGGTATTGGAGTAGATACCTGGTTTTCAAATGTCATTTAAGCAGCAGAACACATTCTTTCAATGAAATCTTACAGAGCAGGCCAATATAAGACAGATGGAAGCGAAGCAGCTCTGGCTGAGGCAGGGGTGGCAGGGGCAGAGCTCTGAGGCTTCCCCTTCCCTCCCCCACCCTCCCCAGTCTGAGAAATGCTGGACCGACAGCCTGGAGGGCCCTCAGTTCTGGGGCACATGGCATTGTGGAAAGCAAGGCACATGGGCCTTCGAGACAGGGACCTCTGGGCCCAGGCTTGAACCCCAATCCCACCAATATATTGGTTAACTGCTGCTGCCTCAAAACTCAGGGACTTACAGCAAAATTATCTATTACCCCACAGGCACTCACAGGTCTGCTGGGTGTCGGCTGATCTAGGTTGACCTCCACGGGGCTGACTGCTCCACCGCCTCTAGTCCTCCTCCTCCAGTCCAGCCACAGGTGAGACCGAACCTGTCCTGTCATTCTCGCCAACATGCCATCCACCAAAACAAGTTTCATGGCCAAACCGAGAGTCAAGAGTGAAATCCGCTCTCCCACAATGAGGCCATGGCAAGGCAGGCCGGGGGTGAAGAGTTGAGACCAACAAGCCACTCTGTTACAACAGCCTTCTAACTGCGGGGACTCAGACAAGTGGATGAAACTCTTCGAGCCTCAGTGTCTTCATCCAGAAAATGGGCTAATTATACCCACCTGCCAGGGTGGTCGTGTGAATGCAACGACGTTCCTAAATGATACCATCTGTTTCCTACCAAGTTTACCCTGAGGAGACCCTGCCCAGATAACCAGCAACTCAGACATAGCTACCAGCCCACGACAGCCTGTGATGGGGAAGCCTGGTGTGTGTGCACGTGTGCGAGCACAGATGTGGAAGCCCATCTCTGAGAGGCAGATGCTGCAAACCCTGCTTTCCGATGCCACTCAGAGGCTGAGCGCTTGCAGGGCCCAGCTCCCAGGCCCTGCCCACTGCAGAAATCATCATGTTATAATTACAAGTTAATTAAAGCAGGAGAGATCAAAGCCACTTTAGACAGATTAATGATACAGAGAGCCAGGAATTTCACCATTTTATGTATTAACTACATTGTCGTTTTTATCCCGCTTTCTCCCTCTTTTGTGCCCGCCAAAGAGCCTTTCATATCCTTTCTCTGCCCACCTCAATGCGCGAGGAATTTGAAGTCCTAACAGCTGCGAGGAGCTGTCTGTGGAGAAGGGGCCCATTCAAAGGATATCAGAAAAATCAACGAGCCTTTTAGCTTCTGACTAGAATGAAGCTGCCACCCGCCTCACCCGCCTCTACCTACAAGGGGGGAAAAAAGACCTAAAAAACATCAGTCATTAAAAGCAGGCCAGAGGAAAGGAAGGACGCGGAAGCTGGACTCTCCAGCCCGCACCTCTCCAGGGAGGCAGGCACGTCTGCATTTCAGCTTCACCATGTATTACTCTCTTCTGGCTGCTACCACGAAGTGGCACAGACTGGGGGCCTTGTAACCAGCACAGACCTGTTCCCCGCAGTTCTGGAGGCTGGGAGCCTGAGACAAGAATGCCGCATGGTTGGCATCCATGGTGAGGACCCTCTTCTGGGCTGCAACTTGCCATTCTGTCCTCACAGGGGGAGAGCGGTGAGGGGAAGCAAGCCATCCTGTGGATCTTACAGGGGCACTCATCCCACGAATGGGGGCTTCACCCTCGTGACCTCGTCTAATCCTAAATGCCTCCCCAAAACCACACCTCCTAGTCCCGTCACATTGTGAGGCAGGGTTTCAACGTATGAATTTGGGAGAATAAAACGCTGTCCATGACAGCCACGCTGCTGAGCCTGACCACCGAGCCATCAAAGTTTAGCCCGAGGATAAAGCATGATCCAGGTAACCCAGCAAAGAAAGAAAGGAATAGCCACGCGCTAATTTATTCGCCAGGTGTTTATGGAATGTTCCCCATGCCAGTGGCCAGCTAGGGCTAGGGTACAATGGCGAGCAAGTCAGATGTTGTCTCTGCCCTCCTCATGTTTATGATCCAGGTGGTGGGGACACACCGTGCACAGTACAATGTTACCGTAATGGGGAGTGGCACCACCAGGCCCCCTCGAACCGCAGTGGCTTAAAGTAAAAGTTTGTTTCTCTCCTGCATAAAGATTAACCAGTGGCTGAGGGTGGAGTACCTCATCTTCAGGGCTCCCAAAGACACATCCGAAAGAGGGAGACCAAGAGAATGGAGAACCACACCGGACATGTTTGTAAACCAGGACTGGACATGGTGTACATCACCTTTATCCGGTCAGAACTCAGTCACCTGACCTACTGAGTTGCAAAGGGATCTGGGAAATGTAGTCCAGCTGGTGACCACTTCCTAACAATGACACTACCTTATGGAAGAGGAGAAGAATCTTGGGAGGCATATTTGCAAAAGTCCTGACAGATGAGGGTAAAGGCAAGGGTGGAAAGAGTGGTAAAAGGGAATGAACATTCATTCAACACCATGCCAGGCACCAGATCGAGGAGGTCCTCACAACCAGAAGGCCAATATGATTTTGCCTGTTGAGGAAATAGAGCAGTGGTTCTCAACCTTCCTAGTGCCGCGATCCTTTAATACAGTTCCTCATGTTGTGGTGACCCCCAATTTCATTGTTACAAATTGAACATAATTAAAGCATAGTGATTAATCACAAAAACAATATGTAATTATATATGTGTTTTCCGATGGTCTTAGGCGACCCCTGTGAAAGGGTCGTTCGACTCCCAAAGGGGTCGCGACCCACAGGTTGAGAACCGCTGAAATAGAGGATCGGAAGAGCTAAGCAGTATGTTAGTGCAAGAGCCAGGACTTGAACCCAGATCCATTTGAAACCAGACTCCATGCCCTCTCCCTCCGCTTTTTCTTTTGCCAATTCCTAAGATCCTGAGAGGTCAGCCACCATCCTAGAGCAGTGGTCGGCAAACTGCGGCCCCTTGAGTGTGGCTCTTCCACAAAATACCATGTGTGGGCACGCACGTACAGTGCGATTGAAACTTCGTGGCCACACTCAAGGGGCCAAAGAGCCACATGTGGCTCGCGAGCCGCAGTTTGCAGACCACTGTCCTAGACTATGACACTCATCAGAGGCCCAGTAAATGTTAACTCATTGAATGAATGAATGAATGAATGAATGATGAGTGAATTGGGTGAATGTGCAAACAGACTGGGAAGAGATGCATCTCAAGCTGTGCTCAGATGCTGGACCACAGAGGACGGTCAGTGTCCCCGATTCCCCTCTCCCCTGAGGGGACTGACCGTGTCACCCAGGTCATGGGGTGAGTTGAGCTGAGGGGTGCACGCTGTTCATGTGGCTTTTGTTACTCCTCTCATCCTGCCCCACGAAGGCTCTGCCCTGCTCGAGAGGCTCCTCCTCGCCTGCAGGCTCAGGTTGGGGTGGAGGAAGTAGCGCATTCTCTCCCCTCCACAGTTCAATTTGCTCGGCAGCAGCCTAATGAAGTCACCAGTGGCATCCTGGACAGGCCTGGGCACGCCCAATGCATGAAGGCAAATGTGAGCCTGGGATCATGTTCTGAGTCCGGCATTAAGAAAAAGACACAAAGGATTCTTGAAGAAGGGAGGTAGGATGGGATCGAGGGCTCCTCACTATACCTAAGGCAGACCTTCCCAACAGCTGCAGGATGGGTGGGAGAAACGCAGCTGAGAGCGGATACCTGCGGAAAAGTCAGGGAATTCTTAGGGGGCCATTTGCATGCAAATCTGTCGAGAAATAGAGAAATTACCAAGAGCTGCTCATCAAATCCTCAGAGGTCAGAGCTGGAAGGGTCTTTAGAGAGAACACTTCTTAAATCAGGTTCCCTCTTTACAGATGGGGCTCTGGGGCAGGGAAGGGCTCTAGAGACCAAGGTGACACATGGAGAGGCCAACTGGGTATTAGCATTCCTTGTCCTGCCTCCTGTCCCAAGCCAGACACCAGACAAACGTCCTCTCCAGGCCTCTTTGCTCTGATCTCTCCCCCTTAGCTGTAGGATTTTCCCACAGACTCGTACCATTGTCCTCTATCAGATGTCATGAGATCTCTTCAAATCTAGTCTACTTCTGACATGGTAAAGATTTTTATGAAAATTTTTTATGAAATTCAGTGGCATACCAATGCAATTAGGCTGTAAGTGAAAGACTACTTGCGGACCCTTGAGGCTGTATTTTTCTAAGCTTTGAGACACTTTGGACTCTGCAGCCCAAGGATCTGGGTTCAAACCCTGACTCTGCCATTTCCTAGCAGGATGACTCTGGGCAAATTATCCTGTGACTCTGTTTCCCCGTGTGTGAAACGAGGATACTGCTATCGACTACTTCCTAAGAGGTGAGATGAAATAAGTTCAAACTCGTAACGCATTTGGAAGAGTGCCCGGCATATAGTAATTGCTCAATAAATGTTAGCTACTGTTATCAGCATGGCGGGGTAGAGATGTGGTCAGGGGAGCTGGATCCGCAGAGACCTGACTGGCTGGGATTGGAAAGTTCTCTGAAGGCACATTGGTCAGTGACTCTAGAAATGTAGGCTCTAGGTCCAGCTCAGTCATGTAAGGTGTGCTGTGTTGCCTTTGGTAAGTAACTCACGTATCTCCAAGCCTCAGTTTCCCCATCTGAGGGTGTACCAAGGAATCCCTAACTTCCACTCCCAGCTCTAAGCTCTGGGGAGTCCATGGTTGTAATTCAGTGAAGGGAATTGAGCTCAATGAGTCTGTTTTGCCTCTCACCCTAACACGGCAGCATCTGTAAGTTCCATTCTTACAGTCTGGTCCCTGCTCTTCTGGCCCATTCTTAGACTTTCCAATGGATTCCAGAGCCAAGTCTGTCAGCCTGGGCCATCGGAGCTGATCCAGATTCAAGG
Source organism: Myotis lucifugus (assembly GCF_000147115.1). Taxonomy (NCBI): domain Eukaryota; kingdom Metazoa; phylum Chordata; class Mammalia; order Chiroptera; family Vespertilionidae; genus Myotis; species Myotis lucifugus. The sequence goes on from NW_005872030.1 coordinate 96,639, forward strand.
CAGAAAGCTTGTCTGTGGGTCCACGAGCTGCCCAATCCCCGGCCATCACCCCTCTGCCCCCGGTCCCACCATCCATAATCAGGTACCAGTCATCCAGGTCCCTGAGCCTGGCGGGGGCGGAGGAGGGGAGGACAGGAGGGCGTTTGGGCAGCCTGTCACAGGCAGACAGAGCAGAGGCTCCCCTAAGGGGTGGTTGGGGCAGCCCCGTGCCAGCTGCTTTCTCGGTCTGAGCCGTGGTGGCCCTGACAGTCCGGGAGGCGAGGAGGAGGGCTGCTCCCCTTCCCAGCTGGCCCAGCAGGAGATCAAGAGACAGGGCTGTCAGCGTGAGTTTGGGAAGTGCCACTCGACTGCCTCAGAAAAGAGACTTTGGGGACAAGGGGACAGACTGGGGAGCCTCCGAACATCTTTCACTTCCTCCTCCTCCTCCTCTCTGCCTCCTTAGGCAACACCAGCTGCAGGTGTGGGCAGCAGAAGGGGCACAGGCTGCGCATGAGACAGGCCGGGTATATGCCCCCCACGGCCCCTTCCTCAGCTCTATGGCTTTGGGCAAGTCACGTCCCTGTTGGAGCCTTGCTTTCTTCATCTATAACGTGGGGGACCTGCTAGGACCCACCTTATGGGATTGGGGGAAAGTCCAAGGGAGAGGACGCTATACAGCTAACACTTGCATGCACTCACACTATGCTTCACTTAACCCCTATGACAACCCTTGGAAGCAGACAGGGGGAGGATAAGGTACTGGCTCAAGGGGACACAGCTATTCAGAGCTGAGCCAGCGTTCCAGCCTAAGCAACATGGCTTCGGATTCTGCTCGTACCCACCCCTTTCGGGGAGAGTTTCCAGCCCAGGCTCTATGGGAGCTGGACCAACACTGCCTCCCCTCCCCCTTCCTCTCACTGATGCCAGGGCGGGGCTGTCCAGGAGGGAGGCCGTGGCCAGCCCGGCCACAGGAGAGAGAAGGAGCCAAGATGCTCTGAGAAGCTGCCTCCAGCCTGGGCTTCAGTGGTGCCAAAGAAATGCCAGCGGCCACCCAACAGCTCCTCCCGCTGCCCAGGTCTCTCCAAGGCTGAGCTGCATGGGTCCTTTTTAAAGTAGTCAGAGCTCCATAGCTCAGGGGAATGTTTCTTCAAGCACATCAGGATATAGAAGCTCTGCACCCCACCGTGTCACAGCGGGGGCAAGGGGGCGGTGTTTCACGGTCTGGACCCTCCTAAACCACACCATCAGCCGAGATATCCTCTGCTCGGACCCCAGCAGCCTCTGAAGACCTAAGCCCCCAGCGCCTGGGTTTCATATAGTCCAGGCGGAGCAGCAGGAGGGCTGGCACCAGCTGGCACTGAGCATCGGGAAGACGGGTGCCTTATCCCCAGAGCACCCCGACTTCCAGAAGGAACGGCAAGATGAGGCAGGAGGCCTGCGTGCGACTCATCGGGCAAAACCAAGAACCAAGACCATGACATCGACGACCACTTTCCCTGAACGGTCCTCTCTGCCAACCTGAGGGAGGGAACCACTGCATTTGCGGAGAGAGCTCAGGGCCGCAGCAGCCCAAGGCTCTGACTTGGTGACTAGACCGTGTCTCCCGGGCCCAGGCCCTGTGGCTCTCAGGAGGCCAAGGCCGGTGAACCAGGGACATCACCAACCCAGCCAGTGGCCCTCTCCTTCCCTAAAGTTGCCTCCCTCTCCCTGGCCCAGCTCTTCTGCATTCCTGTCTCAACCTCCTAACTCAGTGATGGCGAACCTTTTGAGCTCGGCGTGTCAGCATTTTGAAAAACCCTAACTTAACTCTGGTGCCCTGTCACATATAGAAATTTTTTGATATTTGCAACCATAGTAAAACAAATACTTATATTTTTGATATTTATTTTATATATTTAAATGCCATTTAACAAAGAAAAATCAACCAAAAAAAATGAGTTCGCGTGTCACCTCTGACACGTGTGTCATAGGTTCGCCATCACTGTCCTAACTTCACTCCCTCTCAGGCTCCACTTTCCTGTGGCTCTGCCCCTCTCCCTGCCTCCTCTGCCCTGTACTCTCCGCCTGCCCCTTCAGCCCCTGCCCTGCCCGCTTCCTGCGTGTCCCTCCTTCACCACCTCTGTCCCCGAGGACACCCGCCTTTAGCCCTCCCATGTCCCTGAGCCTCCCCCTCTTCAGCCCATGTCTTCAGACTCGGGTGAGATCAGTACAAGTGAACGTCAAGGGCACCTTCACGGGGAAGGAAGAGGAGGAGGACATCAGGATCAGGCTCTGAGAGACACAGGAGGGGGGTGAGTGGCATCATAGCCAGTGTCAGCAGGTGGTACATTTGCTTCCAAGGACAGAGGTCATCAGCTCCTCTAGGAAAAGAGCAAACCCTGAGGGCCTGGGGGAGGCCACCTGCACCATCTGACCCTGGGCCGGGCTGGGTGGGGGTGAGTGTGAGGCTCTGAATGAGACAGCGCGGGTCCCCACTCGGGATGCGGTCATCGACTAGCTCCGGAACTTGGTCTTCAGGATGATGACCCCCCACAATAGCTGCTATTGACTGAGTACTTGTGCCAGGCCCAGCCCTGCGACTGAGGTGCATTCATTCATCTCCGTGGCACAACAAACATAGACACAGGTGTTAGTATTACTCCCACTTTCCAGATGAGGAAACTGAGGCACCGAGCCTGACCTAGTTAGTGGTAGAACCGAGGTGTAAACTGAGGACTGCACAGCTCAGCAGCCCCTGTCCTTGACAATTCCGTCCCCCTCAGCCAACTCCCCTCCCTGCACACTAGTCAGGGATTGAGTGCCCGCGACAGGGCCAGCTTAGCAGGCGCAAAGCCTGTGCAGGCACACGGGGCTTGGTTTACTGCTCTGTTGTCATCGTCCTGAAATTTTCAATGATTTTTGAACAAGGGGCCCTACATTTTCATTTTGCACTGGATTCTGCAAATCATGTAGCTAATTCTGCCTCCACATAGCAAGACAGCTTTGCGGAAGGATTTGTGATTTGGGGATAGCAATGTGTGCCCTGTACCCAGGGGCCCAGCCCACCATAGCTCTGAAGCCAGGGAGCTGAGTCCCTCCCCCTCCCCCTTGAGGCGGGCAGCCGGGCTGACATGCCAATGGCGGTGACATCCCTCCCAGTTGCAGGTTTCCTTGTCAAGCTCCTGCCCCACACAAGCCGACGGACCCTCCTCCGGGCGGGCCAGCATATGCCCACACTCCCCACTTCATCATAGCTTCGCGTCCTGTCACTCAGCTCCCCAGCCGGGTGTCAGATGGGCGCTCATGAGTCATCACCGCCACGCGCAGCTTCCCGACGCCTCTCCATCTCGGAGACATCCCGACACGCCGCCTCCGGCTCTCGGCAGGGATGAGGGGGGACCTGAGACGCAGGGGCTTGCTCAAGGTCACTCAGTCAGCAAGTGGGGAGCAGAGGCCTAGACCAAGATTCCTCTCCCGCCCAGGCTCTCCCGCCAGACCCCTGCCACTCCGCCTCCTTTGTCCCCACTGGTCCCTTTGAGCAGCATCTGCCCACGAAGGCAGACACAGGTGAGGTGGCCCTGCTGGCCCCAGAATTTTGCCCCAGGCACTGAGTCGATACCAGGCTCGGCCATCTCACTAAGAGAGTGTGACACAGAGGGAGGCGGGGAGGTGGGGGGGCCTGGGCCCTCGGTACACCAGCCGTCACTTACCTATTTATCTGCCTGCCTGCCAGCCTGCCTGCCTGCCTTTTCTTGGGTCTTCTATTTATTTATCTGCCAATCTATCTTTCTGTCTGTCTTCTCATCTATCACCTGTCTCTCCGTGTGTCAGAGCTGCCCACAGCCCTCCCTCCCTCGCCCACCTTCCCGCAGAATCCAAACGTGTCCGCAGCCTCGCGGGCCCTTTCCTTCCTCCCGCAGCCGGGACAACCCCGCCCGTGTCCGGGAACTGGCGCTGGCCCTGCCGGCTGGTCACAGGGAGGCAGAGACACTGGCTTCCGAGAATCCTACATCTCGTAGCAAAATTATTACCATCCATAACCACAGTGATGGGCGCCCACTCTCCACTCCTTTCTGCACTCGGCAAATGTCTTCTGAGCACCCTAACATGTGCCAAGTGCTGTGATTAGGGCCTGACGTTGGGGCAAAGGCAGCCAAGGTCCCTGAGAAAATGAGTTTCCACTCTGGGCCAAGCACACAAACCACGAGTCTGTTACACACGAGAGGAGCCAGGCCCTGAGGGCTGGGTGCCTGGCCGCGGGTCGCACAGCCAGGAAGGGGCACAGCTGCATCAGACCCGCTGGAGGCCTCCCACGCTGGTCTCTCTTGTTTCCAAACCCATTGCTGATGGACAGCTGTGCCCGGAGAGCCTGGGCGGGTGACGGAGGCAGGGACGGGGAGCGGGTCCGCGCCTCAGCTGCTGGGAGATCCAGGGCCATGCACTCCATCAGCTATTAATCCCTTCACTCAGCTGTGTGATTCTATAGCATCGTGTCACCCAAGTGCTGTGATGGGCACACGATTACGACAAACAACAGCAGCCCCAACAGCTCTCCCAGAGTCGGCATCAGGCTGCGCCACGGGCCCGGGGAAGGTGGGGTCAGAGTGTCGGGGATGGCGGGGGGCACAGAGGTCTCCTCTGCACACACACACACACACACACACACACACACACACACACACACACACCTTCCCGTCCTGGTGCAGGATCAGGCTGACCCCCACCTCAGAAAAACATGAGAAATCTTTGCGGAAACACGCCCTGAAGAAGGGCCAATTTGGTCTAGAGCAGAGCTCAGCAGAAAGGGTCAGGTAGTAACTGTTTTGGGCTTTGCAATTGTACAGTGTCTGTTGCAATGGTTCAGCTCTGCCCTGGTAACAGGAAAGTAGCTGCAGATGACATGCAAAGGATGGGTATGGCTTTGTGGGCCCCACCCCCACCCCCCACCCCACCCCACCCATCATTCTTTCCTCACAAGACAGGCCCCTCAGCCTGTGGTCTGCTGACACTTTGTCTGGGTTCTGCACCAATAACAACAACAGCAACAACAAATGAGTGCTAATGTTTACTGAGTGCTTACCATGTACCAGGTCAGATCTCACAATAACTTTAGGAGGTGGAGAATATTATTCTCTCAAGTTTACAACTGAGGAAACTGAGGCACAGAGACTGTTAACTCACTTGCCCGGTAAGTGGCAGTGCCAGTCAGGAAGTTCTACTGTATATCCACCCACCCAGGAGCCCAGGAGCTGCGTGTCACCTTGGACCCTCTCTTCCTCTCGTGTCCCACACCTAACTCTTTAAAATGCCTTCACAAATCTAATGGCTGCTCAGCCCCACCCCCCACCCCTAAAACTCATCCTGGTCTGAGCCTCCATCATATCTCACCTGTTAATACAGCAGCCCCCCTCCCTGGCTTTCCCTGCAATCTGTTCTCTGTGCAGCAGCCCGAAGCGCCCTCACAAACAAGTTGCCTCGCTATATAATTTAGTTATGCTACCGCTGCTCTGCTCAACAGCTTGCAATGAGGATAAAAGGCAGGTCCTTACGACGGACCGACCCGACCCACTGACTGAAATGGCAACAGACTCTGCCTCCACCCCTCCCATCTCTCCAGCCACTGTTCCTGGAGCACACCAGCGCCCCCTGCCCCAGGGCCTTTGCACCTGCTGCTTCCTCTGCCTGGTATGCTCCTCCCCAGACATCCACAAGGCTGACTCCCTCACCTCCTGCAAATCTTTGCTCAAATTTCAACTTCCCTCTGCGGCCCTTCCTCACCACCCCTGTAATTCTGCCACTTGCCTCTTGCCCCTCACTCCTGCTCCGTCCTACTCTGCCCTACCTTTTCCTTTTCCCATATCGCCTGTTACCTTTACCACACAACATAATCCGGTTATTTATTATGTTTATTTAATTGCCTACCTTTCCGCACTAGACTACAGGGCAAGCTGTTGTTTGTTTGTCGCTGGCATGCCCCAGCCCCTCCAGCAGCGCCAGCCCATGGCGGGTGCTCGGGAATATTTGTTGAATGGATGCATGCGTCCAGCCCCAGCCTTCCTTGTCTAGTGCCTGCTATGTCCTCGGGCTCTGGTGCAGATGGAGAGCCGAAGGGCCCACACGTCAGGAAATCACACTTTTTCTGGAAGCCCTAGAGAACGCCCCCACTGACATGTAGCTGCCAGCCCCTGAACAGGAATTTTCACACTCGCTGGGCCTGGATGAGCTCACAGTAAGACCATATTGTTTGTGTCTTTTGATTTGAGCACACAAATCAGGCCAGTCCCCAAGGAATAGTCCAGGGCCCTCCTTGTCCAGCTCCTGGAACAAACAGGAGAGAGCCGCACTCCCTTTGCACCAGAGGAGGCCAGAGAAATCCAGGTGGCATCTGAGGCTCAGCAAAAAGGGACTCTCCCTGAGGATGTGGGGCTAAGGAGGCAGGCAGTTGACGAAGCTGGTTCGAGCCACGCTGGCCAGCTGCCCCTGGCTCCTGGGACCAGCGGCATGCCAAGAAGAAGTATGTGGTTCCCCGAGCAGGCACCGTTTTGGTCTCAGGCTGCCATGGACCCAGCATTAGCTTGTTTAGAATGGCAAGCTCATTTAACCTCTCGGTCCTCATCCCCCTAGTTATACCTCTGGCCGTCGCCTTCTGGCCCACGCCCTGATAATGACCCACTGGGTGGACTTGGACAAATTGCCTCACTCTTTTGGGCTTCAATTTCCTCAACTCTAAAGTGTTCTTCAGGACCCCATCTAGCAAGGTCAGTCGGTGGCTCTGAGATTCCGTACCTAATCCATCACAATAACCTGGCACAAGTTTTAACGCAAGTGGGTGAAAGACAGAGGGAGAAAACCTGTACAGGAAGGCCTGGCTGCAGAAGTGAGGAACTGCCTCTGAATTCCGGTTCCACCCCTTGCCATTTGCACAACCTTGCCCTGTCGGCTTCAGCTTCCGCATCTGTAAAAGGGGGGTAATACGCCCTTCACCCTGAGGCTGTCGGAATTAGGTGGGATGTTGTGTGCCGAGTGCCGAGGGCAGCTACGATTATTACAGAGACACACAGGCTCAATAGACTCGCAGTGGTTCTCAACCTCCCTAATGCCGCGAGCCTTTAATACACTTCCTCATGTTGTGGTGACCCCCAACCACAAAATTATTTTCGTTGCTACTTCATAACTGTAATTTTGCTACTGTTATGAATCGGAATGTAAATATCTGACATGCAGGATGTATTTTCATTGTTCGTGACCCACAAGTTGAGAACCGCTATAATAGAGAGTGAGCGTGACCTGGAGGCTTAAAAGAAAGTTGGGTCTCAAATGTTATTACATTTACCCCCTGTAGCTCTAAAAAGACACAAATTTCACTTCCGGGGATATTTTGTTTAGAAACTAAAAGAGGCAGTACGGTACAGTAAGGTATGGTGTCTGCAGTGTTTTGTACTGTCAGCTTAGTTAAGCTAGAACTACATTTCCCAGCATTCCCTTCTCTGTAGTTCTGGCAATGAACCCTAAGGATGTTGGATCAGAGTGGAAGAAAATACAGTGTCAGATCAGGCCCAACTCAGGGACATGGGTGCATTAAGCAGAGATCCGATTCAATGCATTAGCTCAAGCAGCTGGGATGAGCTCTAACAGTTGGCTCGGTTGGTTGACTAAAACCTGGATACAAGGGCGGCTTACAATACATGAAGTTCTGATGCCAGGCACTTTCCTGGTAGACTGCCAAAGACGGTATCCAAACGCTTAGCGAGACTGGGATGCCGAAGTGGATTTATCATGCGCATCCACCCCCAACAGGTGCAGGCTGCCACGCAAGCCGCCCTGCCAGTTGGGCTGTGTGACTCCAAAGATTCGATTGGAGGGTCTGAGACACACAGAGATGCTGTGTGAAGACTTAGGCGGACCATATAAGTGCCTCCTAGCACAGACTCGTAAGATTTCGGAGGAAAGCGCTGCCACCCTCCGAAGACAATGATTCTCCTCCTGAGAA
>NW_005872030.1:105828-112304 GCF_000147115.1 Myotis lucifugus
TATCACAGCATTCCACACAGTTCTGCTTCTGATGGCTTACAGCACGGAACATGTGGCAATGGGTCCATGTTCAGTTAATTCCCTGGGATTACCATGATCTCCATCACCCGGGAGCAGCTGGTCTGACAAAATGGTGGGATGTCCTTGCAAAGGCTCTGTTTTGGCACCAGCCTTGTGACAACACCTTGCAGGGCTGGGCGACAGCCTCCAGGAGGCAGGCCATGCTCTGAAACCCTTAGATCGGATTCCCAGGTCTGGGAGTCAAGGGTAGAAGTGGGAGTGTCTTCTCTCGCTGTTAACCTATGTAATTCACTAGCAAAAATGTGGCTTTGTGCCCCCAGGACTTTAGGTTCTGTTGGGCTGGACGTCTTCGTTCCCAAAGGAGGAATGCCTCTACCAGGAGACAGAACAATGGTCCCGTTAAACTAGAGTTGAGACTGGACTACTTGGGGCTCCCCGTGCCAATGAATTAATAGGCATAGAAATGGGTCTCCATTCTGGCCAGAGTGATTAATCCTGAATATCAAAGGGAAACTGGACTACTGCTACTAGTATACAATGGGATAAACAGGAAGATGTCCTGAATTCAAGAAACCCCCTGGTATAAAAGTCAATTTAAAAAATCCTGGTATAAAAGTCAATAAAAAAAAAACATGACCCATGCCCAACCGGCATAGCTCAGTGGTTGAGTGCAGACCCAAGAACCAGGAGGTCACGGTTTGATTCCTAGTCAGGGCACATGACCCAGTTGCAGGTTTGATGCCCAGTGTGGGGCCTGCAGGAGGCAGCTAATCAATGATTCTCTCTCATCATTGATGTTTCTCTCTCTCTCTCTCTCTCTCTCTCTCTCCCTTCCTCTCTGAAATCAATCAAAATATATATTTACTAGTAAAAAAAAAAATGACCTGTTGTAGGTAAGACACTGATGACCCAGACCCCTAAAGAATGAAGGTTGAGCCACCCAGTCAAGCAAGGTTCTTGATAAGGGAAAATAGAAACCAAAATGGGTAGCAGAATAAAAAGGAAGTATAAATACCAGCTACAATCACATGCATGGCCAGTTGAGGAAATGAGGATAATAGATTTGAGTATTTCTTCTTGATTTTGTATAAAAACATTTGTGTATATGTTAATCAATTCTTTTCCCCTCTCTCACTCCTGCTACCACCTAACATAAGATTTGTTACCAGAAGCTAATTTATCATCCACATTTAGGTAATAGGATGTCTAAGAAGGAGCTTGACTCAGCTAGAAAAGGTTTGACATCACCCAAAGATGGATAATGGGACATGTATCTCTTTTGGAAGGAAAGTTTGTGTGTTTTCATTTGTCATCGCTGCCTTATGTTAGGAGGAAGCAAGATCTTAATTTGGAAGTTAAAAGAAGTATGTAAATATGCCACATTGACATGAGTAATCTATAGTCGTTTTGTACTGAGTAAACTAAGCTAGGACTACATTTCCCAGAATTCCTTCCCCTCGCTGGTTCTGAGTTTGGTTGGCAGTAATTTGTTTGGGCAGTGAAGTGAAGCAGCAGCCATGTCTGCATTCAGAAGGTCAGTGTAGGATCAAGGACAGTGGTACCTTTTGAAAACGGCTCACCCTGTTGGGGTGGGGCAATACCCGGACCACAGCAACCCCAGCTTCTGCTCCGTCTCCTCCAGCATCTCCAGATCCCAGGGTGCGTGCTGTGCAGCCCCAGGGTGAAGCGTGCCAGCTGCTTCTGCAGGTCGAAAACTTGAAGACGGTGGGAACACATGAGTTCCAGCTCATCATTGGGTCTGGCCCTGCCGAGGCATGAGGGGTGAGTTAATTCAATGTTTGACCAAATATAGCAAGCTAATTTTTAAGTTGATAATTTTGAATGGCCTGCAAATGATGGTATAAATATCCAAATGGCCCCTGGCAGCAAACAGGTTCCCCACCCTGTTCCCTAGAACCAGTGGCTATGTCACCTTATATGGCAAAGGGACTCTGCAGGTCTTGAGATGGGAAGATTGCCCTGGGTTATCCAGGCGGCCCAATGCCATGCCAAGAGAGACAGAAGATCAGTCCGTAGCAGTGGACGATGACAAAACCAAGAGGCCAACATGACGGGAGGAAAGGGGCACAAGACAAGCAGGCAGGTGGCTTCCAGAAGCTAAAAGAAGACACAGAAGCACATTCTCCCTCTGAGCCTCCAGAAGGACCAGCCCTGGGGACACCTTGACAGTGGCCCGGACACTGCTTTCAGATCTCTGACCTCCAGAGCTGTCGGGGAATTCGTGTGCCATCTTCAGCCACTAAGTTTGTGGACGATCACGCGGCAGCTTTAGGAAACTACTAAGGGCCCAAAGGGACAAAGTGTCTGGTGTGTGACCTCCAGAACCCACTCGTCACTGAAACCATGGCCCTGGAGTCCTAGGGTTGGGTCATAAGAACTAGGAACACGGGCGGGCAGATCTTAGGTGATGTCGTTGGCAGGTGAGCCAGGCAATGCCCAAGCCAAGCCTGGCCAGGAACATGACATCCACAAAGACCGTGGAGGCTCCAAAATGACAGCAACTTGCCAGCTTCCTTCTCACCATTTCCGTCTTCCTCTCAGCACACCACGGGGGCCACCCACACCCACAGGACAAATTCAGGGAGCTGGGAGGAGAGGACACAGCGACCTTTCTCCCAAGACATCTTCTCTCATTGCTTACTCTCTCAGGAAGTCCGCACCTAACTCCCCCAGGCCCTGGTTTCTGACCACGGAGGTCATAGCTCTAGATTAAGGGACCTAGGGGGCAGGCCTGGCCCACTCAGACCCTCTCTTCCTGGAGGTTGTGACCAGGCCTTTGGAGGCATTTCAATGAACAGAGGGAATGAGATTTCATTAGCTGTATAGCAACAAGGACAATGAGAGAGTCCTTAAATATTAGTCCCTGACCCTAACAGTTCATGGTACAGAGAGAAACACTGAGACCTAGATGTGTGAAAGGTCTTCTCCAGTGTCCCAGAGGCGTGCAGCTCGGGGTGCAGAGTCAGCTGGCCCAGGTTCTGCTTCTGACTCCGCCAGTTATTAAGGTATAAGCTCAGGTAAATTACCATAATCTCCCTGCATCTATTTCCTCAATATAAACAGGGAAAATAGCAGCTCCTGCCTTACAGCGTTACTGAGACCGTGACTGGCAAGTCCCCAATAATCAGTAGCTGCTATAATTATAATAATTCCACAAATAGTTATTATTACAGTAATTCCCCAAATACCTTTCTCCTAGGTACTGAGGAAATCGTTTCTGGCCCAAAGAGTTCCCATATCATGAAGGAGACAGAAAAAAATAAGCAAATTCTGCCTGTCCAGTATAGCTCAGTGGTTGAGCGTCCATTGAGCCATGAACCAGGAGGTCATGGTTTGATTCCCAGTCAGGACACATGCCCAGGTTGTGGGCAACCCCAGTGTGGTGTGTGCAGGAGGCAGCTGATCAATGATTTTCTCTCATCATTGATGTCTCTATCTCTCTCTCCCCCTCTCCCTTCCTCTCTCAAATCAATAAAAATATTTGTTTTTTTAAAAAAATTAAGCAAATTCACCATCTGAAACATTCTTCAGTAGAAGGAGTCAGAAGGGGGAGAGGGTGAATCTAATTTTTCCCCAAATGGGGAGAGAAAAAAAAACTACAAAGTTTTCCCAAAGAAGGTGTAATCTGAATATAGTTCCAAGTAGTATGCAGGAGGTTTTCCAGATGGCCAAGTGGGTAAAAGAGATTCCTGCAGGAGAAAGAGTGTGTGCAAAGGCCCTGGGGTATGAAAACGTAACTCAAAGTGTGTTTGGAAAGTGCAAGCAATTCCAGCTCACCAGATGGCCTGGTAGATAGTAACAGGAGAGGAGGGCAGGGTCGGATGCTGGAGAGTTCCATGCCAGGTAAGGTGCTTGATTCCTCCTACTGGCCTGTAATCTCAAACTTGCCCTCATGAGAAGCACCGAAGGCAGATGGAAGGAGATATTGCCTGTAGGGGTCTAGACACTGGCATTTATTTATGTACCTCAAAGTCTCCAGTTTTACCTTCCTATAAATTAGTACCTTCTTCAGTATTATATACATGTTCATTCACTCATTTAACAAATGCTTACTAAGTGCCTACTGAATAGCCTTTAGAATATCAGTAAATAAAACCAAGATGCTTGCCCATGTGGATCTTTTAGTCTAGTGGGCAGGGAGAAATAGAGGTGGAGAAAGGCAAAAAACAATAATGGTGATAGATAATAGGTAGATAGATACATAGATAGATAGATAGATAGATAGATAGATAGATAGATAGATAACTGAGTGTGTTATAAGGTGATAAATGTTTCAGAAAACAGGAAAATCAGAATAGGATAAGGTACAATGTCATTAAATGAATTCATAAAGTAATGAAGAAATTAATGTGGATGGGCCCTCACTGGTTTGGCTCAGTGGATAGAGCATCAGCCTGCAGACTAAAGGGTCCCAGGTTCGATTCCGGTCAAGGGCATGTACCTTAGTTTTGGCACATCCCCAGTAGGGGGTGTGCAGGAGGCAGCTGATTGATGTTTCTCTCATCGATGTTACTAACTCTCTATCCCTCTCCCTTCCTCTCTGTAAAAATTAATGTGGATGGATGGATGGGTGGATGGATGGATGGTGGATGGATGGATGGGTGGATGGATGATGGGCAGATAGATGTTTGCAAGAAAGGATAGAAGAAATGAGAAAGCTGGCCGGATGGTGGGGAACACTGAAAGCGTTTCAGCAAGGGAACGACGTTACTCACATCTGCCAATGCCCCGCCTCCCTCACAGCAGCCAGTTGCCGTTCTGCACGGTCACGGTCATGGGGAGGTGAAGCCGGCCAGAGCAAGTTTCCCAGGTCCCACCTGACCCCAAGCAGGCCTCCAGCTTGTTACCCACACTTCAAATGCAGCTGAATTTCCCAACGCAGAGTTGATATAAATACCTTCTGGGCACATGGCAGTTAATGAATAACTTGGTTAAATTACAGCAAAGGGAGGGAGCTCAAAAACTGGAGGCAGGATGGAAGGCTGGGGACTCCAGCCTTGTTACCGACGGAAATCCAATCTCCGAAAAGAGGGGACTGATACTTTGGGAAATGAGTTTATGCTAATCATTCCTTCTGTTGGCGGAAGGCTTCTCCCAGACACGCAGCCGCCTCTCACCCAGGGTTCTGGGGAGAGGAGGCGGGAGAGCAGGGCTCCTGGTGCCGCTCACAGCCAATCACGTCACTCCTCTGGGCCTCAGCTTCCTCATCACTGAAATGGGAAGGCCATTTCCCAGCCCTTCTCTCAGCATCCAATAAACAAACGGTTGGAGAAAATGTGAAATCCATTTTTAAAAATAACGAATGGTGTGGGTTTATTAAAGAAAACTAAATATTTCCATTGTGTAGAGCAAGCGGCAGTGGCGGGATGAAGAATGGAGTCACACACAGCTGGGTTCAGAGCCTGACTCTGCGTCTCTCCAGGTATGACTTGGGGCCAATTGTTTTTTCTCTCTGAACCTCGACTTTCTCGTCTGTACATGGGGGTTGGCACACCTCCCTCCTAGGCTGGCTGAGAGAATTAAAAGAAATACTGCATTTTGGTGCCCAGCACAGATGAAGTGCTTTATGAATGTGGCTCGAATGACCGTTGTCATTGCTGTGCCCAGCCTCCTGCCCAGGACCCTCTGATTTAGAGAGAAGTTCATTCTGCATCTTCAGATACCAGTGTTGGTTGGGATGGTGGGAAGGGGTCCGTGGAGTACACAATCCTGGAGTGGACACTGCAGCCCTCACCCCCTCGGGGGCTCTCCTAGACCACCTGTGGGTGAGACGAGAGCAGCCCACGGCAGGAGCAGGGGCGAGAGGCAGGTGGCTCTGGTCCCTGCGGGGGCTGCAGCCATTTCCCCTCGAAGTCAGAGAAGGAGCCGCTGCTGGTGCCAACCAGAGGCTCAGCCCTCAGCCTTCTTTCGACGCCAGACCAAGGGCCCCAAGCTCAGAGAGGACATCCCTGAACGAGTCCAAACCCTCAGCTCCCTGTGCACATGCCTGTCGCATCCCATGATGCTCAAGCACAGGCCGGTGCTGCTCCCAGCACCGCAGCCCATGGTGGGCTCCAGGCCCGGTGCCCAGGGGCCCGCGACATCTTGTAGCCACTGAAACAGCTGGTTTGTGGAACGGTGTTGCCGCCACGGCCGCACCTCTGGGCCTTTCCTCCCTGGACTGCTGGCTCAGCACCTGCCCAGCCGGGGGTGGTTCGTGCTTTATTTCGTTGTTACTGTTGTTTTGCTTTTTAAATGCGATGAGATGCACGTTTCAGGACACTGAGAGGCAGAGGCTGAAATCCCCACTACCAAACGGAAATGTTGGTGTATAACATACAGGCCCCCCTCTGCCTGAGGTTACCCGGACACTATGAATAGTCATAGTAACGGTTTGCATTTACCTGGAGTCCGCTGGGTGCTGGCACCGTTCCAAGTGCTTCACCTGCACCGAC
>NW_005872030.1:113372-125580 GCF_000147115.1 Myotis lucifugus
CAATGAGACAGGGGTTGTAGAAATGGCTGGACGACCTCAACATGCAGATGGCGAAGGTAATGGTCACGCTGGTGATTGACAGCGGCCTGGCACTCTGAGCACTTAACCAGAGGCTGGAGGTGGTGGTTGGATCGAAAGCTGTGTGATCCCAGACAACTCACCAAACCTCTCTGGGCTCCGACGTTCTCTCTGTCACCCGGAGATAGAGAAGGACACACTGAGATAAGAGTGTGGGAGGACTCGGTGCACCTGTTGGACCGGATTTTCCTCTGGTCAGTATCTATTTGACAAGAAGCGCGATTCTGACCATCACCAGAGGGAGCGCTACACCCCGGAGAGGAAACCTGCCAGGTCAGCAGAAACAGGAGACTTCAAATCCTCACTGTGCTCACACTCATAGCAGCAACAGCAACAAAATAAGAGCCTTGACTTCCAAGTAGGGCAGGAGACTACGCATTGATTGCTTTGTTGGCACCTACTAAGCGCCCAGCACATAAAAAATCAAGATGATAATAACAGTAAGGACCCATGTACACCTCTAAATTGCCCATCTCCAAGGTGTAAAGCAGGTTGATCTCAGCACCCACAGTCCAACTGCCCAGTCCAGGTGGTGCTGACCCACCACCATCATTGTGGCCCCTGCCAAGTCGTCATCACGGAAGACTCCAGGCTCCAGGCTGCAGGGCTCCAGACGCGGCTGGATCAGCTTTGGGAATGGCCTCCGAGCTATGTCTGAGTCCCACAAGGAAATCCACCTCATTGGCTGCCAGTCTGCCCTTACATTTGCCCAGATGGCCTCTAGCTCACAAGATCCCTTCTTAGCATGATGGAAGGATTCGGGTTAGACCTCAGAGACCACTTCCTAGTCTAAACAGCTGGGGCAGGGCCAACCCCTGAGCCATCCAACTCTCAGAAGCTCCTCTCTTGTTTTCCAACCCCTGTGGCCTGAGTGTCTGTTTCCAACCACTCTGCTCCTGAGGGCAGGGGCTGACCCAGGTAAAAAATAAGAATACAAAGAGCTGGCACCTACCAAGCGCCGATCGTGTACTAAGCACTGTTTTGAATGCTTTAAACATGCTAACACCTTCGAGCCCTCAAGGAGGGGAGGTATCAGCCCATTTTACAGTCAAGGAAACTGAGGCACAGATAGTTAACCACTTGCTTGAGTTGGTACAGCCAGGAAACAGTAGCGCCAGGGAGGATGGGATGCCAGAGCACCGGCCTTTGCTGTGCCATCCTGCCTGCCCTCCAGCTCACCATTCCTTCCTTTCCACGGAGGCCCAGAGGAGCCCAGTCAGCAGCCCGATGTCACACAGCAAGGCCAGGGCCCCACTGGCTTTAGACCAGAGGTCCCCAGTCCCACCTTCCTTGGGCGTGCCTGGCACTGTCTTTACACAGATCTCATTTCAACCTGCCAACAGTCTTATGAGGTCGCCCATATGACCCCTGTGATCTGGGTGAGAAAACAGAGAGGTGAAGACACCTGCTCCAAGCAACTCTGTGGCCTGGCTGTCCGCCCCAGAACACACTCGCTCCCCAGCGGTAGGGCTACCCCTAACCTCTGCTGACAGGGACGGTCTCCCTGTCCCAGAGAGGAAGAAACGGGCCATCTGTTCCTCCCTCCTCCTTGCTGCCTGGCTTCTTAATGCTAATTTATGGACAGCAAGCGGTGAAGGAGATGATGAAGGCCAGGTATTAAGAGGAGGGAAGGAGGAAGAGAGGGGGAGGGGCTGTAAATATTAATTGTTCTATGAGGAGGTTGCTTTTCAAACCCTGGCTGAAGGGAAGGCTATGTTTAATTAACTCTGCCTCTGCTGGGGCCAGGCCCTGATTGAAGAGGAGCTACGGAGCCTCTGTTTCAGGGCGGAGGCCCAGCAGCCTGGCAAATGGAGCAGCCCGTGGACGTCTGCGCGTGAACTCTGAGGCAGGCCCACGGTCTGTTCTCAGTGCCCACTGCCCATGGCCCCCGCTCGCCCACCCGCCCTTCATACCAGGCTGCAGGTTTCCGAGTGCCCTCGCTCCCTGCCTCGGCCTCCATCCCTCTCCTGCTTCCTTGGCCTGCTGCACGGACACATTCGCTCATCCGTCTCAGCTGGCATTGTTTGGTGGAAGAAACGGAAGCCCCTAGCTTCACTTAAGTAAAGAGGAATCATTATGAGGCTACCAGGGTGGCCCGGGAGCCCCAGAAGCTGGAAGACCAGCCGGGCCTCTAGGACTCAGAAATAGGAGAGGACTGGATCCAAACCAGGTTCATTCCCGCCCTCGCCCACTCACCCCCGGCCATTCCATAGCTTCTTAGCTCTGCTTGTTTCTGGATCTGCTCTAACCGCCTTCCTTCCCAGGCAGTAGCTCCTCCACGACCTCCCAAGCTTCCACCATCCGGCTCCCATTCTCTAGTTATGCAGGTAGAATTTCTTGTGAGCAAGAGTCTGATTGGTCCAGCCCATTGGTCAGGTGCCCACCCTCATCCAATCAGCCAAGGCTTGGGGAGATGGATCACATGACTGCCCCTTCACGGTCAAGCAGTGGGCTGTCTGGGGGTTAGGGGGGTCAGGAAAGAAGGGATGGGGTCTCAGGACTCAAGGTTCACCCCAAGCTCTCCCTTTCAGAGATGCTTCCCACCCTGATTCCCCCTTTGATATCAACCCTTCCTCTGCGCTTCCACTGTCCTTTTTGCCATCTAACAGCTGTGTGACCTTGGGCAAGTTACTAACCTTCTCTGTGCCCCAGTCTCCTCATCTATAAAATGAAGGTGATAACAGTACTCACCTCATAGGTTGCTGAGAATTTATTAAGGAAAGAGGCAAAGCACTTAATGTGGACCCCCTGGGCACAGAGTAGTACCTAGGTATGTGAACTCTAAGTATTGTTGAGACTGTTGTTTCATCTTTTATAGCATTTTTTTTGCGTCATTTCGAATAATTTCCCTATGCATCTGTCTCACTCACCATCCTGGGCGCTCCCCCGTGGAGAAATCTGGCCATGTCAGCTCTTTGCCTCTGAGCTGGGCAGAGCTTAGGGTGATTGCTCAGTAAATGCCCGGTGGGGGGTGATGTGACGGTCACTTCCACTTACTGAGCATCTACTATGTGCCAAGGCAGGGAGACATGAGATGGCGTGCCCCTTGGGCCCTGGGCCCTGGGCCCGTGCGGGTGCTTTATAATCCCTCTCTTTTCCTCCCCCCCTTGGCCTTGGGAAGTACTTCTGTCCCCATTTTACAGGAGGAGGACTGACCGCCCTTGGTGAGCCTCAGGAGGCCCAGGTCACCAGCCATTGAGGGGAGAGGAAGGGCTGTACCCGGTTGTTGTCACTGCCCACGGAGCTCCCTGCTGTGCCCGCATCCCCGTGAGGCTGTGGAAAGGTTCAAGGGCCCTGAGGGCACAGGGGCACGTGGGCAAAGTCCTCCATGCAGCCAAGAGAATCCAGGAAGAGGATTGGGAGGGGCAGATGGTAATTCCCTGCTCTCCAGGCAGGAAACACGGAAGCAGGGCCGGGCAGCTGCGCGTGTAGGTGTGGCTCTGTGTGTGAACGTGGAAAGAGCGCATCTGTGCGTGTGCCAGTAGATGTGAGGCCATTCCCTTTTTTTTTTCTTTTTTTCTTTTTTTTGTCAAATTGTTCAAATCTGGAAACCTCTTTATCCCTTAGCCCCTAGCTGGGATTCGGGATTCTAAATCCCAGCAGTCACGTCCTTGCTGTGTGACCCCGGGCAGGTCCCTTCCCCTCTCTGAGTCTCTACACAATCGTGCGGTTGAGTGAAGTTATTGGGGGAAAGCCTTTCAGCTGAGAATGGTGGAGAGACACAGGGGGTCGGGCAGGTGCCTGGCTTCACCCCTGCCTGCAGAAAAGGCCCGGTCTGGACCTGGGAAGGGGGGAGGTGGGGCAGAAGCGGGAGTTATTTTTAGTCTCTGATTAGGAGCCTCTTGCCCGTCTCCAAGCCCTCTGACCGCTCCTCGTCTGAAGGGGCGCCAACTGCTTAATCAGACGGCTCTCAGCACAACTGATTAATAGAGGTTCCCGCTCTAGAAAGAACAGAAAGGAAGAAAGAAAATGCTTCTGTAAATCAGCTGTTTATTTAACTTTCCCTGGCATTTAATGATTGCGAGGCTGGGGAGAAGGGGAAAGATGGAAAATTAATTTGAGTCTCGCTAGCAAAGCCAGTCGGGGAAATAATGAACTTCCCAGTCTCATGGAGAACGAAGATGGGGGAGACGCCGGGGAGACCAAGCCCTCCAGCCTCCGTGTCCTGGGCTCCAGCTGGGCCGCGCCGAGTGATGGACAGACGCCCCCCCCCCCCCGCCCCCAAGCCTCCCTGGAATAGGGAGGGTGAGGCCAGGCAGGGCTTCGGCTCCTTTCAAGATGCAAAATCCCATCACACCCCCCACCTGCCATCTTGTTCAGGGAGGGACGCAGAGGTACCGGATGAGCCAAGAAATTGCACATAATCATGGTTATGTTTTTTCATGCTCATGCGCTCAGATATTCAGCAGAACACCCTCACGCCCCCAGCCACACCCACTCGAGACGGTGGCACCAGGGCTGGGAGGAGGTGGGCATCACAGATGTGGGAATGCAGCGTGGATGAGCTAGTAGGGCCTCCGAGTTCATCCAGTTTGAGCTCCTTCTTCTACAGCGCGGGAACTGAGGCCCCCTGAGAGGAAGGCGGAAATGTGTCCAAGACTAGACCTCGTGTGGGACAGAGCGAGAGCTCAAACCCACATCCTGGGGCTCCTCGTCGCCCCATCTCCCCTGGAGCATGTGCATACAGTAACTCTGCTACGGACTGGATGTCTGTGTCCTCCCAGAGCCGCAGCCCTCGTCTCTAATGTGATGCTATTCGGAGGTGGGGCTCTGGGGGGTAGTTGGACTTGGATGAGGTCATGCAGGTGCAGCCCCCATGGTGGGGCGGGTGCCTTCATAGGGGATGAAGGGACCAGAGCTTTCTCTGCTCTCCGCCAGGTGAGGACGCCACAGGGGACAGCCATCTGCAGGCAGGACGAGGGCTCTCAGAACCCAGCCGTGGCCGTGCCCTGATCTAGGAATTCCAGCCTCCGGAACCGTGAGAAATAAATTCCTGCTTTCTAAGCCCGCAGTCTGCAGTCTCCTGTTAGAGCAGCCTGCGCCCACTGAGACGAACATGCTTGGTTATAAGTGACAGGAGCTGCGAGGGTGATTTCAGCACAAGTCCCAGCGCTGACTTCCACTGCGCCATCTTGGATCCCATGCCACTCTGGAAGCAATCACGTAGCCAGGAGAATGGACCCCATGGACCGGCCAGAGGTGGGTCAGGTGGCCCAGCCTTCTTGGACAAGCACATCTGTCTCGGTGCCCCTGCCCCAACCACGTGCCTCAGCCAAATGGTGGCCTCCACTTCCTCTCCCACCTCTGGGTCTGTGTCCACACTGTCCTCTCCTCCTGGGTAGCTTGAGAAACTAGAAGGCCCAGTTCAGATACCACCTCCTACAGGAAGCCCTCCGTGACCGTCCTGGTCCCAAGTGTCAACTTTTCTCTCTCGCCTCTGACTCCTGCTGCCCATCGGTAATCCCCGTATGATGGCAACACCAGCTTCAGTGTGTTATAGTGGCTGGGTGCATGGACTCCTTCAGGGCGGGGACTTCAACTTACTTATCACAACTTTCCCAGGCATCAGCCAGGCACAAAGTAAGGTAAGTCAGGTTGAATGAATGAATGAATGAATGAACTTTTAGGGGCATGGGGAGCTCTACAAACCCCAACACCACCCTTCCTGCAAAAGTCCTCCTTGTTGCTTTGCTCTGACTTCTTCCCTCCCTAAGCCAAATCCCTCACTTTGGGACTCAGCGCGCACAGGCTGTGGGGTGTGGGCGGTGGGATCCAGCCAGCAGCAGCCCCACTGGTTGGCATGTTGCCAGGAGAGGCCCAGAAGCTGGTGCCTGGGAGGTGCCACCCCCTCCCTGGCTCCTCCTGGCAAGCCCAGCTCCGCACCCCTCCCTTGCCTTTCAGCAGCCTGTCAGCAGCTGAGGGACGGGAAGCTGTCACCCTCTCCCCCGTCCCACATCACCCCCTCGTCCCCCACGCTGTCCCTCCTGGCTCCAGGGAGCTGGGAAGCTATTCCTAACGAGTTGGCACGCAGCCTGGCTTTCACCACTCCAGGGACGGCAGCGCCGTGCACGCTGGGCTGGGAGGCTGGCGAAGGAAAAGAACCATCTCCCCACACAGCAGGGAGGAGCTGTCCTCTGAGCTGGGGTTCAGTTTAGCCCCATCTGGACCCCGTGGTGAGCTGTCCCTCGGTGTCGCAGCCTCCCCCAAGATCAGGGGCACCCAACACCTCTGCCGGCCTGAGCTCTTCAGTAAACCCCAGGGCGTGGGAGCTGGAAGGTTCTGGAGAGTGGTGTAGAGGTCTCGCAGAGCAAGATGGAGGCTGGGTGGAGCAGGGTGAGGGGTGACTTCTGTAGGAGGCGGATTTGCTCACCATCTAGGAATGACTCAGAGAAGCTGTCGGTCCAGGCACCCAGAACCCCACTCTGTGAAAATTGTCGTCTCCCCAATGATATTGTGAGCGCCAAAGTAGCATGAACAGGTGTGTCTCTCTCAGCAGCACAATCCCAATGCTGGGCAGTGTGCCTGGTATATAATAGGTGCTCAATAAGTGTGTGGTGAGTGAATTATTACAGAATTAACATTATTTGTTGTGCTGCAGTCAATGTGGTTTTAATTCCAGGTAAATACTGGACCCCTTGTCCCCTTGCTGAACAGGGGAGGAAGTCCTAGAATCCTGGGCAGCCCTTGGCACCCTCGACAGATTGGGGGCCCCTGGGTCAGGAAACAATGAACAAATGATCTCACCCAATGTGTACTCATGACTTAATCCGTTCATGCATCCAACAAATGTTTCCTGAACACCTACTATGTGCCAGGCACTGTTCTAGGTGCTGGGGGTACAGCAGTAGACAAGGCTGTGTGGTGACAATTGCAACTAGTCTACCCAACTGGACTCTCACAATAGGAAGATGAACAAAGACCTACCTAAGGTAATTTGGGGAGAGGTGAATACAGTGGAGTCCGGGGTGCTGCCCAGCTGGTGTGGCTCAATGGTTGAGCGTTGACCTATGAATCAGGAGGTCACGGTGCGATTCCCAGTCGGGGCACATGCCCAGGTTGTGGACTCGATCCCCAGTGTGGGGTGTGTAGGAGGCAGACGATCAATGACTCTCTCATCATTGATGTTTCTATTTCTTTCTCCCTCTCCCTTCCTCTCTGAAATCAATAAAAATATATTTTAAAAAGAATGGGTGCCGGGGTGCTGTTTTCGCTGGGGTAATCAGGTAGGGCTTCCCTGCAGAGGTGATGCTGAGAGAGCTTTGAAGGGGCGAGGGAGCAAGCCGCACCGATATCCGGGAAAGCTATTTCAGAAAGAGGAGCAATGAGGGCTCAAAGCCTGGTACCTTCCAGGACGGGCCCATGTGGTGGGAAGATGGATGAGCAAGAGGATCAGTGGCTGTTCCCACAGTAACACCTCTAAACATGGCACCATCAGCTGAGCACCTACTATGTGCTGGTCACATATGGTCCCCCACAGCCTAGTCACTTAGTGATTCTATGACAGCTGTTCCCTGATGAGCTCTCCAGGGCCAACTGGACCCATAGGTTACAAGAGAATGTACGTAACCTGGGTTCAGGCACAACTCACCATGTGGCTGTGACCCCTACGCTCCTCTTTAGCTCACAGATACAGGGACCTTGGAGACAGAAGGTCTCTGTGCCTTATTGGGGTGTCACCAACATTCATCAAGCACCCATCATGTGCTGGGCTCCTCCCGTACCCCCCCACCTGTCCAGTGGAGCCGTGTGAGGTAGGGGCTCCTGTAATCCTGTTCACCGATGCCCCTAGTGCCTCCTCATCAGGAATAGCTCCCAGCTTCCTGGAGCCAGGAGGGAGCAGGGCAGGGGCTCAGAGGTGAGGCTGGGCGGTGAGGAGAATGACAGCATCCCCGTCATCGGTCTCTGACAGGCTGCTGAAAGGGGAGGGAGGGGTGCAGCGCTGGGCTTGCAGGAGGAGCCGGGGAGAGGGTGGCATTTCCCAGGCACCAGCCTCCCATCTCTCCTGGGAAGACGCCCACTTGGTGGGCCTGATGCCGGGCTGATCCCACCTCCGCCAGGAGAACACATTCCAGCAGCCTGTGGGTGCTGGGTCCCCGAGGAGGCAGGGCTTGGGGAGGGAGGAGGAAGGAGCGTATCCCAGAAGGCCACACAGTTGCCTGACTTCAAACCCAGGTCGGCCTGGACCCAAAGCTTGGGGCGCTTCATGGAGCAGCCAGCAGCCGCCTGCCTCCCCTCCACCCTGCTTCATGGAAGGAAGGCCTCCCTCTCCCAGGCGCCCTGGGAAGCAGGTCTCACTGGAGGGAGGATGGTTTTGAAGTCAGGAAATGAAAACTAGTTCCAATATCCATCAAAGGAAAGGTTCCCTCCTCCTGGGAACGGACTGCGTCTGCTGGCCTCCCCCGGAGACTGGCGTTCTGAAACGGGGACTCAGAAGGCAGCATCTAGGCTGGTGGGACTCCAGGCACTTTGGCAGCGGATGAGTGACTGGGATATTTTGGGCAGGGACCCTTCCCAGCAGCCTTCACTCACACCATAGCGGCTGCCGCCCACGCCACTGATACATAAGGCTGGGCGCGTACATGTGTGGGCTCTTGCGAACCGTTTTTAAAAAGTGTTGGTCCCCGGAGAGTCTATTCATAGACTCTTAAAGCTGGAAGATCCTTAGAGAGCATCCTACTCCGATCTTTCCATCTTCAAGTGGGGAAACTGAGGTCCAGGGAGAGAACACTCCTTCTTGAAGGTCACACGAGGGCAGAGTCGAAATCAGAACTCAGTTGGTTGACTCCTGCTCGAGGCTCCTCCCACATCGTCGCATTTACCTACTAAGTCAGACACGGTGACGCTTGGTTTTGTCACGTCTTGGCTGCATGACCTTCGGCGAATGCTTTAACTCTCTGACTATCGACTTCCTCAAAAAGATGGTGCCTGTACCACATGCTGCAGGCCGGACGTGCGCTTGGCACCGAGCAGGTGCTTAATAATAATTATGAAGTTATCCACCCACTCGCAGTTCAGGGCATCTTTCCACCCCTTCATCTCCCGGGGCTCAAAGAGCATCACTCCCGCTCCCAGCAAACATGAGCCCCTCCCTGAGAGAGTCCAGGCTGCGATATCATTTCCCCTCCTACCCGAGCCTGGCTTCCTCTACATGCCAGCTCCCAGCGCCCTGCGGTGGGAGCCTAGAGGGGTGGCGGGGAAGGCGGACGAGGCTGGGGGGTTGTTGCCCAGCCCTGCAGTGCAGACCCCTAGGGGGACGGAGAGAGTATTGAGATGCCCCAGAAGCAGGCAATAGCAGGGAACCAGACAGAAAAACAGACAGACTTCCACCTCAAAGGCACAGTCTCAGCCCTGCTGTCGTGATGGGAGCCGGAGAGCCAGGGCTTAGAGAGAGAGGTAGGTAACAGATGGGTGATGGCGAGGGCAGAGATACCCAGCATTCGAGGACTCTGCTCACTCTGGCAGACTTAGAGAACCTCAGCAGTGACCTATGGCAGTGCCAGCTGGGAAACTTTGCCTCGAGGATGGACACAGGACAGAGGCTGCCATCTGCTGGCCCCTGGGATCCATGCCTCCACCCCCAGAGGCCCAGCCAGGCCCCAAAGTTGGCCAGAGCCTGGCAAGTCACCCAATTGCTTTACAGATGAGAAAAGAGTGTCCCTGACCAGGGAGGAAGACCCTACTCTCTGTACATGCAGCTGTTGAAAGTGGACTCAAGACTCGAATGTCCCTCTCGCTGGCTCCTTCGGTCCTTTTGCTGCTGTCCGTGGGAACCAAGACAGGTAACCCGAGCACCGTTGGTCTATGAGCATTTAGGGCCCTTAGCTTCCCAGGAGGCCTGGGAGGTGAGCAGTGGGCAGTGTGTGTGGTTTGTTGTCTTTTGGAGGAAAAGAGATTGTGGTGATGGGGACGGTGGGAGCTGTCCCTGGTGCTGACTCCCCTTCTTCAATGCCTGTCTACTACTACTGTCTGGAGGTGATCGGCCTGGAGGGACACCCATGGCGCCCCCTTTTAAGTCAGGACGTCTTCTCCTGCCATGGCAGCTCTTCCGGGCTAACCCCAATTCGGTGAGGCTGACACTAGGTAACAAATATGTTTTAACAAAACTCTCTTAGCAAACATCGCCCTCAAGGTGAATTACTATTTACTGGGCACTGTTCTAAGGGCGTGGAATGTAATGATGCATCCAATGCTGACAACAGTTTAATGAGCTAGGCAGCATTTTTAAGTCTTCCTTGTTACAGATCAGGAAACTGAGGCACGAAGAAGGCTGAGTACCTTTCTCAGGAGTTGTACAGCGAGCACGTGGCAGGGCCGAAATGCTCACTCAGGTGGCCTGAATCCAGAGTGCACACACTTCATTCCATCACACCTGTCCCATCCCCTTGTCACCACATAATGCAACTGAAGGGCGGATGTAAATGATGGTGTGTTATCTGCTATTCTGCATGATAGGTGACATGGCTCCTTTCCGTAAGTGCAGAAATCCAGGAGCTGGCTAATGAAGAAAGGGGCTTATGTCCTTCCTTTGAAGAACGATTATTCACTGCGGTCAGGGTGAAGCCCAGAGGCGAAGGCAGAAAAACCCTGAGAACTTAGAAGCTACATTGGTTGCCAGTTTGGGGCTGAGGTGAGCAATCAGGGCCCTGGGGACAAAAGACACAGGAAACAAGAAGTGGGGCCTGGAAGGCCCATGATGGACAGGTCAGGGCTAGACTATAGGAGACGATCTAGGAGCCTCCCAGATAGTCCTTCAGGAAGGAACGAAGGGCTCGGTGTCCCCGCTGCTGGGGAGGCTACCCACTGACTAACCTTGACAGGCAGTCCCTTTAGGGATGGTCTCAGCTGAAGCGTCACCTCTCCCAAGTCTTGCTCCTTCCCAGGGCAGCCCACATCCAGTGACTGATTGGTCCAAGGGTATGAAGGTTCAGCCAATCACCTCCAACTTGACATACTCTGCAAAGCCACTCCAGCCCTTTTCCGGGACTGGGTCCCACCTCAGATTCTCCCTCTTCCCAGTCCTGCTTCCTTCCTCTCCTTCCCACAGGTGCTGGTCCCATGAGCGCTTCCTAATAAACATCCTGCCAGCCCTGTCTTGGAGTCAGCTTCCCAGGGGACCCAACCTGCAACAGCCCGGACACCCAGCGTCACAGGACGCAGGGGCCCAGCCAGCTCCTCTATTAGCCACCTAGCGACTTGCACTTTAAATCATCTACTTATTAATAAGCTGGTTTTTCATGTTGGAAAAAGAGCATAGAAAAGGTTTATTAACCGCACTACTGGAAAGGCAAGAATTTGCCCTCTGGGGCCCACGTCGCCCACGTGGAACACGGCAGAGGGGAAGGGAGATGAGTGGGTGGGTAGAAGCAGACGCTGCGGCAGCTTGAGAGGGCGGCCTAAGCCAAATGCTCCCATCTTCACGGAAGGTTCCTAGGAAAGTGGCACAAAGGCATGAGACGGATCATGTATGTGACAAAAATATAATTAAAATGAATAATCATACAACAGTAGTTGACAATGGAAATTCACTCGTACACACACTCACTGTGCTGTGCTGTGCTGAGGCCTGCACTACTATTACACCATTTTGCATATGAAGATATGGACATTCAGTCCCCCAATTGGCCAGGGCTACACTGACTGGGTTTCAAATCTGGGTCTCAGGGTGGCAAAGTCCAAGTTCATTCTACCACACCGGGCGGAGGCAAAGTCAAAGGCAGGGAAAGATGAAAGAGAAAAACAAGGAGGAGAGTGGAGGCAGCGACCAGCTGGTGGGGAGGACCCCAGCCCCAGCTCCCGGAGCCGCTCCTCCACCTCCATGCCCAGCCTTGCTGGACAGAGGGGAAGGAGACCCAGGTGCCTTTACTTCCCAAAGCCTGAGCTCCATGAGGACTTTCAAAATTCTCTTGGCTGCCCTGGCCCGGACTCACCACTGACAAATGCAGAACAAATGAGACCATTTAGCCAGTAATTAAGCAATAATGGCTTACTCAGAGGTCTCCACTGGGCGGGAAGCAGCCAAAGAAAGGACCTAGAGGTGGCAGAGAGGAGCAGGGCAGGGAGGAGCCATCTATCAGATTATTACAGGGAGAGAGAGACTCGTTAACCCCACACCAGCCTCCAGGCTTCACTT
>NW_005872030.1:125680-135766 GCF_000147115.1 Myotis lucifugus
AGTGTGATAGAGGGGAGTCCTTGGCAACTCTGTGCTCTCACACGGAGGGGAGCCCAGCCTCCAAACTGAGCCTCATTCTTGGAACTGACTCAGGGCGTGAGACACCCCATTCGCTACCTACGTACCTGCCAGGGCATGAGGGGGGATGGGCGGGAGAAGGACTTCAGTGAGGTCATTGTTGATGACCTTCAAGTTAACCTCTATGGCAGGGGACACACTCCAAGTGGCCCCTCTGTCCTGGCACAAACTACGACTCAATTTGACAAATAGACTTTGACATCCCTTGTGGTGCTACTACTAGTAGCAACAGTAATAGTGGCAATCGCCACTCATTATATGCCTAGTATGTGCCATGCTTTCTGCTGAGCCGTTCATGTGAAAACACTGCACATGGGTGTACTGTTGTCCCACGCTGCAGGTGAGGAGGCTGATACACGTGGGGCTCGGAGAAGTTCAAGGTCCCCCAGTTCATAGGTGGGACCAGGACTCAAACTTGCATCCGGCTCAAAGTTCATCTCAAGCACCATGACAGCAGTGCCTGCTCCCTCGCCACATCCCTGACATGGAGATTCCTAGAAGGGAGAGGTTGTTTCTAGCAGAAGGAATGGAGAACAGCTTCCTGGGAGGGGTGGCATCCAATGGGGCCTTGAAGGGTGAGTTGAATTCTTAGGCAAAGGTGGCGTGTTTTGACCAGGTGAGACTGGGTGTGGCTACTAAACTGTTCCACATCAAGGTTTTCTCTAAAGTGTCTTTGGGATGTTAACTAAGTTGCAAAAACAAACAAACAAACAAACAAACAAAAAACACACCATATATTTGGAGAATGTTGGATTCAACAAAATTATATCCGTTTGCTTACCTGGGCATTTCTCAAGATAGAGCTGTTGATGCGGGGTCTCCCTGTGTCTTTCGGCCAAGGAATTCCATTGTAGAGGACACACTTGCAGAGCTTGGGTTACCGGAACACTCGCCAGCAAACTGTTTTACAAGATGGCAAAGCCTTTCCCATTCCTCTGTGTCCTGGAGACCCCCAGCCAGAGAGCCACACCAGCCCTGTGTGGGTTCTGATGAGTGTATGCACCTGTGGAGGCATCAGCCATAGTGTGTTGAGAAAGGGAGCAGGACAAGTGAGTCCCAGGAGAATGTCATGGCATCCTGGAAGGAGTGACCTCAAGAAGCAGCAGGTGGGGCCAGGGGTCAGGGTCAGGGCCAGGGTCAGGGTCAGGGCCAGGGTCAGGGCCAGGGTCAGGGCCAGGGCCAGGGCCAGGGCCAGGATCAGGATCAGGGTCAGGATCAGGGTCAGGGTCAGGGCCAGGGCCAGGGTCAGGGTCAGGGTCAGGGTCAGGGTCAGGGCCAGGGCCAGGGCCAGGGCCTACAGAGAGGCCTGTTTGGAAAGCTCTTCACTTTGAGAGAGGGCACATCTGGAGATCCTGGAGCACGGCCTTCACGCTAACTGCAGGGAGGGACTTGACAGAGGCACTGGATCCTTCCAGAAGTGCTGTGAGGTGGTCCCCTATGATCCCATTTTACAGGGGAGGAATCTGAGGCACAGGGACTTCATCACTTGCTCAAGAACGAGCTGGCTCAGCGCACCTCCTCCCCACTCGCTGGGCCTGGCTGAGACACTAGGGGAGGAGTAGAGGGGGCTGGAATCCTGTGAATGTGGAGGAGCAGTACTGAAGGGCTAGGGGACCACGACTGGGGCCAGTGGGAGTAGCAAGGTGGGGAGTCAGTGACCAGCGGCTCTCAGGGGTTCCTATTTAGCTGCACCAAGGCGTCTCTAAGGAGGACCTAGCTGGCTCTGAGGCTCTGCTGTGGACCCACATGGCCCGGCTGTGGAGTTTGAACCCAGGTGTTCTCAGCAGGGGAGGCTCACCTGGCCTGGCACTACAGGGCTCATGCCCTGTTCCGGGGCAGAGTAGAAAGTGGGCTCTGTGCCAAGGTCATAGGCCATGAATGAGCCATGTACCTAAGAGAAGGCAGGACAAGCAAAAGGGACAAAGTGGAGGCCCCTCTTAGGGGCGATTTCCTGGGGCCTTGACATACCGCACTCGGGAGCCTCAGAGGGTCCAGCTAGAAGCTTTATTTAAAGCAGAGCGGCCATTGTGACCGGGGGGAGAAGGAGGACACGCCGGCATTGCCCACAGAAGGCTGGAGGGCTTCCTCCCCGGCCATCTGGATGCCTGGTGGCTGAACACAGTGGCTTCTCCTGGCTGGCCCCTCAATTACCTCCTTTGTCTCCTATCCACCACGGCAGGTCTTTCAAAGGACGTGACATCCCTGTCATTCCCAATATCGCACAGGTCCTAACGGCATTTCCCCCGCAGTGATAGCAAGAACAGCAGAGAGATGAACACCAACTCGGAGCTGCGTTCTCCAGCTGTGTGACCCTGGGGAGGGCAACTCACCTCTCTGGTTACTCTGCTTAGCCAACTTGAAAACAAGACGTTGGCATGATCTTAAAGGACCCTTCCAGCCGAGGCACCTTCAACTCCAGCGAATTGTTAGCTCCTCCATGAACAGGATTGTGTTTATGTTTTGTGTGGATGCCTTAGCAGGGTGCCCAGAACATAATGGGACCCCCAAAGCCATTGGAATAAGGGAGGCAGGCAATGGGGGAGGGCAGGAAAGAAAAAAAGACTAGGGGGTGAAAGAAGGTGGGAGGGAAGGTGGAAGGGAGGGAAAGAGAGCGAGGAAGGAAGGCAGGAGGTCTCTCAAGACCAGAAGTTTTATTTCTCTTCGTGCCCACCCCACCCCCACCCACCTTTGGGCCTTGCACTTAGTAGGTCTAATGCTAGTGATGAGCGGAGTCTGAATGAAGGGAAAATCGACGTCAGTACATGGGCTTCCACAGCAGCTTGGGCAGAAGTCCTCCTAAGAATGCTGCCCCAGTCTCCTCAGCTCTGAGTAATGGAGTCGTTGTTTTAAATACAGCCTGTCCCGCTGCTCCCCATAATTCAAAGTCATGTGCATTTGTATGTTTGTCTGCTTCACAAATAATCACATTAGGACCTGCAGGGAGGAATAAAAGCTCCGTGCTCTCTTCAGAAGAAAAGGCAGGAGAATTAGAAGGAATCACAGCGATATTTTCAGTTGATCAGAGCGGTTGACCAGGCAGACGACGGAGGCGGGGCTCCCCGCTGGGAAATGCAGGGGTCAGAGGTGCCCGGGAAAGGACAGCGAGAGGCGGAGAGCTGGCTGACCCACAGACTCAGGCAGTCACCATCAGACCACAGCAGGGCTGGTCCCTTCTCTGGCCTCAGTTTCCCCATAGAGCAGCGGTTCTCAACCTGTGGGTCGAGACCCCTTTGGCGGTCGAATGACCCTTTCACAGGGGTCGCCTAAGACCATCCTGCATATCAGATATTTACATGACGATTCATAACAGTAGCAACATTACAGTTATGAAGTAGCAATGAAAATAATTTTATGGTTGGGTCACAACATGAGGAACTGTATTTAAAGGGCCAGAAGGTTGAGAACCACTGCCATAGAGGGATTGGAACCAGATGAGGGAAGCAACGAAGTGCCATGGTTTTGACTGTTGGCTCTGGGGTCAGAAAAGCCTAAATTCCATCCCAGGTGTGATGCTCAGGAGCCTAGGACCTTGAGGAAGGGGCTTGACCTCTCTGAGCCTCAGTTTCTTTCTGGAAAAATGAGGATTATACAAGGACTATCCCATGGGATTGTTGTGAGGATTAAGGTCATGTAAAGCACTTTAGAGTCTAACATTTAGTAAATACTTAAGAAATACTATATATGATATACAATATGTCATATGCAACATATAGCATTGTACACACACACACACACACACACACACACACGCAACTGAAGTATATTTCCCCAAAATTCAGCCAAATGTGGCATCAGGTAGACAAATATTCACAAGCGTCAGTAACAGCAGGAAAACCATGTCATTAAGTCATCAATGTTGACACAGATGAGAGGTAAGCTGTAACTATTTATAAGTAACTGTTCGTAACTTAATCATCAAAATGATGTTTTTAAAAAACAAACTTCAGCTCAAAGTCACTGATCATCAGAGAGATGCAAATTAAAACCACAATGAGGTATCATCCCACACCTGTCAGAATAATACCATCAATAAATCAACAAACAACAAGTGTTGGCAAGGGTGTGGAGAAAAGGGAACCTTGTGCACTGTTGGGAATGCAGATTGGTGCAGCCACTGTGGAAAACAGTATGGAGTTTCCTTATGATCCAGCGAGTCCACTTCTGGGAATATATCCAAAGGAACCCGAAACGCTGATTCGAAAGAATATATGCACCCCTTTGTTCATTGCAGTATTATTCACAATAGTCAAAACTTGGAAGAAGTCCATGTGCCCATCAGTTGATGAGTGGGCAAGAATACTATGGTACATTTACACAATGGAATACTACTCGGCCATAAAAAGAAGTAAATTTTACCTTTTCCGACAGCCTGGATGGACCTGGAGAGGATTATGCTCAATGAAATGAGCCACTCAGAGAAAGACAAATACCATGCGATTTCACTTCTACGTGGAATCTACTGAACCACATAAGCCAACAAACATGAGCTATCTCTGCCCTTATTCGGTGAATAAAGTATGTACAGGACTCACTCGTTTCTGGGATGTTGGGTTAATTCATCAAAGAAGGCAGAGTATCTTTGAGCATTCACTTACTTCATGGGAGATCGCAAAGCTCTAAGAAGTGTAAACAATGGCCGAATGGCACCGAAGAACCCAGGAGGCATGGGAGAATGCTGACAAAACTTTAGACGGGAGA
The DNA here is from genome assembly GCF_000147115.1 of Myotis lucifugus. Taxonomy (NCBI): domain Eukaryota; kingdom Metazoa; phylum Chordata; class Mammalia; order Chiroptera; family Vespertilionidae; genus Myotis; species Myotis lucifugus. The sequence continues at coordinate 130,457 of NW_005872030.1, forward strand.
TTAATGGAGCAGGGGGAAGGAAGCCCTGTGGGTCCCTGGGCGTGCTGCCTGTCATCTCTCTGGGGTGACAGAGTTAGTGTGGTTTCAGGTGGAAAGAGAAACAACATTGGTGATATTGATCACACCAAATCACACAGGTGAGATCTAACCCCTTTCCAATCTACGTCACCCTGTGATGACAACGAGAAGAAAGCCGCCCCTGGTGCTCACTCCTCTTCCACGCCTCTCCTTCTTCCATTTAACATTTCCCGTCTTAACAAAGAGCCTCTGCACCGGGCCTCTGCCAAGGCGAGAGGATCTAGCCAGAGTTTAATTAACACTGATTTTGTTTTATGGTATTTATTTATATGGATGGCACACGGCGCCGAGATTCTATTTACAGCTGTGATATGGGGTTTTCTTCATAACTAGATGTATGAATGTGTTCAAAAATAGAGCAGAAAGGGGGAAAACAATGGCACAAGCTGTACACAGGCACGCCGAGAGTCAGGAGGGTAGTTTAAAGGGAACCCCAGGTATGGGAACCTCGAGAAAGGGGGCCGGGGGTTGTCTGAAGCTGGGAAACCGTCTACGCCTCTGTGACCACCAAGAAGAGGAAATATCGAATTGAGAAAGGATTAACCGCTTAGGACTAATTCAATAGAAGCCGAATGCCAATTACAGACAAGTGGCAATGCCTGTGGACACAACTCTCGCAGGGTATATGCCACCGAGGTGGGCACGGCAATGAACGTGGACGTGGTGCGAGGTCTCATCGCCTGAGGCAGACATGCTTTCACGGCCCCAGGCGTTTAGCCTGTCACCGGCCATCGGAGGGACTGACCTGGCAGAATCTACTCCCACCTCCTGGCCCATGCGGCCCATTCGCCCTTCTCTCATTTCCTCCCCGTGCCCACGTTCAAGTCCAGACGCAGAGGACCAAGCACTGCAGGCTGAGTTTCAGAGACGCCCTTGGGAACCGGCTTCTGGCTGGGTTCGGCCAAGAGGAGGCGCTGTTGCAAAATGAAAGGACAGAGGGAGAGAGAAGCCAGGTGTTTCTCCCCTGGCTTCCTGCTCCAGGGACTCCCCAGGCAGTGGCTGCCTCTCCTCAGACGCCTGCTGGGACTGCACTGAGTAGGGCTGCAGGCTCCAGAGGCCCCTGGACTGGGACCCTGGGCTGCAGTCACCCCGCCTCCCTCCCCTCCGGCCAGTGCGTGGTGACAGCTTCCTGTTTGACTTTTCGGCTCTTTCAACGCCTGTGAATGCCGCTTCCTCCTATGGAGGCCACCCCTCCCACTGTGAGTCTTTAGAGCAGTTCCAGGTTTCTGGGCCAGGACCTGGCTGATGACGGACCTCCCAAACCTTCATTCGGCCAGAAGCAGTCCGACGTTGCTCCATGAAGAGCCCGCTGATGAGACTCATGAAATGCTGGGTTTCGGGAGAATGAGCTGGTTCATTGTGTTCACAACAAAACGGATCAGGGCTCAGCCAACTTTTCCTGTGAAAAGCCAGCGAGTAATATGTTGGGCTTCGTAGGCCACATGATCACTATAGCAGAGCCTTTTATGTTATTTTTTTAATTAGACCCTTGAAAACTGTAAACATGATTCTGAGCTTGTGGGTAGCTCGGAAACGAGCCATGGGCCAGCTGTGGCTGTGAGCCGTAGTGCTGACCCCTGTGATAACTGCTAAGTATGCACACACCCCCACCCATTCTCCCCAAAGGCTGGAGTATGGCCCTCTCCTCTCTCCAGGGCCAGAAGGTCATGGGACCCAAGTCTGGCCAATCAGCATGCTCCATTTTCCAGGCCCCAGTTTGCTTCTGAACATCAAATCAGTGCTTTGCAAAGGGCACCCTCAAAGAGAAACGGCATTTGAAATAAGTTGACCTCTGGGCCAGGCACCGTACCAGGCACTGGCACACGTTCCCTCTATTAACTCTCACCTGGGGGCTTAGGAGGGCTGCGTCTCCTAAGGCTGTGCCAGGGCTGGGAAGCAGGCGATTTTGGGCTTCAAATCGTTTCCCTCTCTATGCCGTCCTAGAATAAAGCATGGGGCTCGAGAGAGGGGAGGGAAAAGCAACAAGCCTTCCCTGACGCATTGTCGGGAGGCCCGAGGCTAAGAATAAATGCACGGGAGCCATCCATGTAATCATCGCTCATATTTACAAAGCGCTTTATGGTTCCCCACGGCACTTCCACGCACATCATTTCATTCCATCCTCACAGCAATCTGGTGAGTAGGCAGAGCAGCAATCCTGTCTCCCAGTTTGTGGATGGAAACCCTGAGTTCAGAGAGGGGAAGCGCCCCGCCCAAGGTCACACAGCTCACCGGTGGCAGAGCTGGGACTTGAACCAGACTATGGGAGACCTTGTGAGGTTCTAAGCAGGACCCGGGGAGCTTTTCTAAGCCACAACGTTGCAGAGCCCCGCACATGCCTGGGGAGCGCCCTTGGACCCAGGCGGGAGGCCCCTGCCCTTCCTCTCTGCCTCTACAAAGCCTCCTGTCCTTCAGGCCCCAGTTCAGAGTCTCTCTCTTTCAGAAACGCTTTCCTGACTGCAGCCCACAGTTTGCTCTCTCCTCTGAACTCCTCCAGCAATTACTGTCTGTACCACTCATTTAGCAATTAATCACCCCCAGCCTCCTGTCAGCCCTCCTCCTGCTGCTGCACCTATTGTTCAACCCCATTGTTGTTTTTTAACTCTGGTTTCTCCAGGTAGATGGTGCATGCCCCGGGGGTGGGGGCTGGGCCTCCTGCTTCTTTTTGAAGCCTTGCACACAGTAGGTGCTCAATAATATTTCATCCATTCAATTTAACTGAGTCCCAGTCCTCTCGATACTCAGTAGCGTGAGTCTAAGTGAGCTGCCCATGGCCACCTGGACAGTCATTCGTCCTTTCTGACCCTTCGTGTCCTCATCTATAAAATGCAGAGCGTCCTTATACCTTTCTCATGGGGTTGTGTGAGAGGCGGTTGGACTGACCTGGGCATATGAAGTCTTTTCTTTGCACAGCATTAATAATTCCAGTGGGACTGCCCCCACCACACCCTCAGGGAAGAGGGGTCTGTAACATGAGGTGTGCACAGATCCCATTACCCTGGAAATACCGCCCAGGGGGTGGGCTTATGCTACAGAGGAAAGCCAATCAAAGACCTGCCCTGGAATGATATACACATACCGAGTCAGAGATGGTTTCTGTTGCACTGGGGTGATTAAGCCTGGAGAATGGGGATGGGGGGCGGGGGCACCCCCATGGAGTAAGCCCCCCTCCACCAGGAGAGAATGCTGCTATGGGGGGGGGGGGGGTGGAATTGAGCAGAGAGGAATGGAGAAAACAGGAGATCGCATTTAGCCCCCAGGTCTGGCAGATATCCAGCCCAGACTTGCCTATTATGTGAGCCAATAAATACCATTTTACCTAAGCCAGTTTGAGTGGGATTTCTTCACTTGCAAATAAAAAGGTCTTCGCGGATACAGACACTTTTATTGCACATAAAGTCTCTGGGGATAATACTTGACAAGCAGTAGATGCCCCGGAATGGCAGTTGTGAGGTTTATCAGCAGCAGCAGCAACAGCAAGAGCACTAAATGGTTTTCCTGAGGACACTGTGTGCGTTGGTGGCTAGAGGAGGGGTCTGGGTTCAAGTCTTGCGTCCACACCTTAGCAGCTCTGTGTCTGGGAGAGTTAGCTCCTCTATAAACTCTCGGAGCCTCTGTTTCTTCATTTGTAAATCAGGCTTTAGTGGTGCGAGCCATGCAGAGGTGTGGGTGCAAACCAGCCTGTGTGCTGCTTGTCTGGTCTGGTGCAAAGTACATAGTAGGTGCTTAATAAAGGCGAGGCAGTCCCTGCACTGCAGAAGGACAGACAACAGCGCGTGTGCAGTCCACCCCCTGTACCCCTCTCCCTAGGGAAAGCCAAGATGCAGAGTGAGGAATTACCTTCGCAGGAGCCCAGGGCCAGAGCCTGGCTCACAGCTGCTCTCCAGGTTCTGACTGAGGGCTTGGGCGGCCACTTTTCCCCATGGAATCCATCACCTTAGAGCAGTGGTTCTCAACCTTCTGGCCCTTTAAATACAGTTCCTCATGTTGTGACCCAACCATAAAATTATTTTTGTTGCTACTTCATAACTGTAATGTTGCTACTGTTATGAATCGTAATGTAAATATCTGCTATGCAGGATGGTCTTAGGCGACCCCTGTGAAAGGGTCGTTCAACCGCCAAAGGGGTCGCGACCCACAGGTTGAGTACCGCTGCCTTAGAGCCTCTCTTTCCGGGTGTGAACGGAAATAAGCATGCAGCTCCATGACCTCGGGCAAGTCACTTTCTCTCCCTGGGCCTCACTTCCTCCATCTGTGAAATGGGGACAATCTTGATCACGTTTATGACCTGAGGGGTGTGTGCGAGTTGACATTTGTGACCTTTTTTCTTTTTGTGAGCAGGGGGAGGAGGAGATGCTTAAGTCACGTGGCCGCGGGTCTAAGACGCTCTTCTCAGAAACCCAGCTCGGCATTCCCAGCCCAGAGAAAGGGTATCTGGTCCAGTTTCCAGGTGGTGAAACGCCTTCAAGGTGTATGATTTTCCTGCCAGACTCCGGAGGACGGGTTATTTGTCTAGCAAGACGCTGCCAGGAAGAAATGGCCTCTGGTCTCTCCCTCTGCCCCCAACTCTGACATGTGCCAGGAGCGAGCCAGCCAGCCAGAGGTGCTGCGGACATCTCTCTCTCTCTCTCTCTCTCTCTCTCTCTCTCTCTTTCCTTCCCTTCCTCCCTCCCTCCTCCCCTCCCTCTCACCTGGAGCTCAGGCACTCAATGCTTCCTCTCCTCCTTCGGAGCGGGGCCAAGATGATGGAGTGGAGCCCAGTGAGGGGCCGCTCACTCAGAGGGGACCCTGCAAGGACTTGGAGTGGGGCCCACAGTGCATCTGTCTCCCCCAACGGTGCCTGGGCCGCTGGAACTGCTCTGGCGGACGAGGAGGGTGACTTCTCCTGCACTGTTTGCAGGTGGGTGATCAGCACCAACGTGGACCTGTTCATCTATTCACTCCCTGCTCGCTGACTCCATCTGCCCTCAGTTGTTCATTTCTGCACTGACCTGTTCAGTGTATCCGACTCCTCTCGGGCACCCAGTTCACATCCACTCGGTCCCCCCTCTTTCTTACTCCAGCCACCGCCGTGGTGACAGTTCTAGGCAGACTTCAATCAGCTTCTTGTGGGTGTCACCTGGAGGTGCCGAGGCGCGTCGGATAAGCCTGGCCCTAAACCTGGGGCTCAGGCCGAGAGCACCTGAGTTGAGGGGGTGAGCATCCTGGGGCTGGAGCTCCTCGAGGCCGTCT
>NW_005872031.1:0-44224 GCF_000147115.1 Myotis lucifugus
ACCAGGCCTCTAGTAGTTAATAATCCTGTATTATGTACTTGAAGGGGGCTAAGAGAGTAGATCTTAATGTTCTCACCACAGAAAAGATATAGTAATTATGGCACCTAATGCAGGTGTTAGCAAACACTATGGTAGTGATTATTTTTAAATATATAAATGTATCAAATCAACACATTGTATACTTTAAACTTACGCAATGGCACATGTCAATTATATCTCAGTAAAGCTGATGGGGGAAATCCGGGTGGAGTTCAGTGACAGTTGGTTCTTCACTAGAGATAAGGAGCTGGCAAGAATGGGTGAAAATCAGACCTCAGGCGATTAACCTCACACTAAGTGAAACCCCTCACTATCTATGGGCAAAGTCAACTCAGAGAGTGTGAGTGAGTTAGGCATGGCCACATCCTTGTTAATGACCTAACCAGGTCAGGCCCCCTATCACCATAATCCTGTGGTAGCCTCCCTTCCTCCATTCAGTAACTGGCTAATTTCTGCACCTTTCTTATGACCTTCTAGTAGGAGAGACCTACAAGGATGGCCAGAGTAAGTCCTGAAGGAAAGGTTTCACACTCTCCCTATTGTTCCATTTTTGATAGTTGGAGAAGCCATCCTTTCCTTTGAGAAAGATGAAATTTTCATGTGATATCCTGGCACTAGGACCACCTTGGTGGCACTGTCCCAGGGAAGGAGGCTCTCAAGAGGCCAGTTTATAGGTAAAGACCTAAAAGCAAACGGAGTTAAAGTTAGTGATCCAGGCTAAAAGTGAGAACAGGCCTCAGAAACCTAACATGCTCTTCTCCCATGAGGTTATAGCCCCTGAGGGGACAAGCTGTTGTGTCACAGAGACCTTCTGAGGACGTCACCTCAGCCCCAAAGCGGGTTTCACAGTGGGAACTTCCCATTCTAATGCCTCAGTGGTGAGTGTTGCTGTCTCTTTAAATTGTCACTCCTGGGCCCCAGCCCTTGGGGCATCCAGAGAGGTAAGACACTTCCCTGTGTGCTGGGAAGTAGGTCAGGGGCTCCTGGGCCAGCCTCAGAGCCTGTCACTGATTCTGCAGGAAAGGTGAGCACCAACAGGGGAACGGTGTGGGCCAGAGAGGAGCTGTGAGGACCTGGAAGAATTCAGTGCCTGTAAGAAGCTCACTGAGTGTGCACCTTGGTTCTAGTAGGTACCAGGAAGGGGAGCGGGATCTAGCAACAGTAACTCCACACTCCCAGGTGTGTAAGGATGTCTGAGTTTCACACACAGCAGCTCAGGATCAGCAGCAAGTATCTCCTGCAGCCTGGGTGCCCACCTTCTTACTCGGGATTGTGCACTGTGCACAGGGACTCGGAGCACAGAAGGTCCCATTGTGTTAAACGATGACGGATAGGCTGGAACCACTTTCCTTGGAGAAGCCTCAGCTTGGGGGCAGATGTCAGGAATTGGAGGGGAGGGTCCCAGTCTCTCCAGGACACTGATCATGTTTAGACACATTGAGACAGGACAGTGAGTTTACTTCCCAAAAGCATTGTCAGAGGCTCCAGATCACCCGGGACATATGTTTCTTTTCCAATTTTCAAGACAAAAACTTCAGTTCTGTTCTTGTACCTCTCCCAGGTCACCCACCCTAACTGGATCCCTAGTTCACTGAACAAATTTTCAAGTTCTTGTGGTTTTCCAAAGTCTCCCCTGGCTTCTGAAGCTCCTGGGAAATTGAAGTATCTACAGATTTTATCACATAGAATTACCAGGGAAAATTTAATGTCTAAAACTTTCTCACTGGCATGAGTCTTAAAATTTCACTTCTGCCCTTTGGATTTTATATCCCTGAAAAAACAAAGTCAAGCTCATGAAATGTTCTCACAATATCATTCCAACCCCAGCCCAGCCCTTCCAGTGTTTTTCCTTCAATTCTGAAGTTCAGGGGAAGCAGGAATAATGACTTTGTCACTGTGTTTTCACCAGCTCTTTGGAGTTGAGCTGACATATCATAGGTAGTTATACCTATTTGAAGAATGAATGAATGGTGTTTGGAGCTCTTTCAAGTAAGCATGGGAGAACAGAAGATGGCAAGAGATGAAGAAAGTGTCTATGGTAAGGACATGTGTACTGCATACTTGCTTCCAGGTATGAGCCCTGGATAATAATGGAAATGGGCAAACTCAGGACTGAGCAGGTAACCCCAAACAGGTCTCTGAGGTGTCTCGGGTAAAACAACAAGAGCCCTAAGATGTGCATATTAGTTGGGTCCCTGCCTCTGTCAAGCTGGGAGAATATGAACTTCCTTGACTAGCCTGGACCTCCATTCCCCAAGTGTAAAATGAGGATAATAAGCTACTGTGATCTCCACAGAAGAGGGTGTAGAGGGTATTAGATCATGCACTAGAGGGGGGTGATACACCAGGGAGAATGTTAGAGAGCATGGTAGGTAAAACAGGAGTTTTATAGCATGCAGCAGGATTACGAGGGAGGGGAGGCAGGAGGAGGGAGAGAGGGAGAGAAGGAAGAAAGAGGTGATTTCATTCAATCCTCTCAACAGCCCCAGGAGAAACAACTCTACTATTATTCCTATTTTTGCACAAAGGTTTAACACTTGATTGGCAACTTCCAAGATGGCATACCTGGCCCATGAAAGAGCAGTGAATCAAACCCAGTGTGTCTGGGACCCCAGACAGCCCTTCACCCCCAGGCCTACTGCCCCTTCCTGCCCATCTTCCATGGCATCTGGGAGAAGTATGACAGAGGCCACTGAAGCCTCAAATAGGGACAGCTCACAGGTTGTGGGGGACCAGGGATAATGGGTGAGGCCATATATGGAATTATGAAGGAGTATCCTCTGGAGCAAAGTTGGAGAACATCTTGCACTCAGGCTGTTTAAGGCCCGCTGAATCATTTGATCTGGCCCTGCCAAGGCAACAGCAGGCAGGACTCAAAATTCAATAAATCTAGGTGCTTTTTTCATAGCAGCATAAATTTATATTAAGTGAATTATATTAACCAAATCCTATCCAATGAAGAGCTAATATGCTAATTAGACTGAACAGCAGAACGACCATCTGGATCTTCCGGATGAAGCTGGGACTGTGAGGGCCAGCTGAGGCAGCCAGGGCTGTGAGGGTAGAGCTCCTTGAATGAATTTCATGCATCAGGCCTCTAGTTATGTTATAAATATGCAAATAGCGCTTGGCAGAAAAACGATTTCCCACCCCTGCTCTAGAGTAAAGCCCACAGGTGTTGAGCATCTACAGATGCATGTGGTGAAACCAGAGATGACAGGAATAGGTGCTGAAGATCCCCTGATGTTCAGAAAGCTCTGACCAATGACCTCAGTAAGGCATTGGTGGGAAAGCAGAGTTGAGACACTGTTGTTCTTGTTCAAAGGTCTCAGGGAATCCAGGTAACCAGGATAAGTTGCTTTAAGTTTTGGAAGCTCACAGATCACTTGTCCTCCAGGTTCGGAAGACACCACACAGGCCCTGCAGAAGTCCCAGCTGAGGCTCATCCTGGTGGGGAAGACAGGGGCTGGGAAGAGCGCCACCGGGAACAGCATCCTGGGCCACGGGTGCTTCCTCTCCAGACTCACAGCCACTTCAGTGATCAGAACCTGTGAGGTGGGGAGTTGCAGGTGGGACAGGTGGCACATGGAAGTCATGGACACCCCAGAGCTTTTTAGCTCCCCAAGACCCAAGACAGACCCGGGGGCCAGGAGCGAGCCCGCTGCTACCTGCTATCAGCGCCTGGGCCCCACGCGCTGCTCCTGGTGACTCAGCTGGGCTGCTTCACTGCACAGGATCAGCAGGCCGTGAGCGCGCTCAAGGTCCTGTTTGGGGACAACGTGGTTGCTCGCACCATCGTGCTGTTCAAGCAAAAGGAGGACCTGGGTGGGAACTCTGCAGGATTTCCTGTGCCATACTGACAACCATGCTCTACCGGCTCTGGTGGCCGAGTGTGGGGGCTGAGTGTGCTTCTTTGACAACAGGGCAGTGGGCAGGGAGCAGGAGGCCCAGGTGCAGGAGCTGGTGGTGCTGGTGGAGTGCCTGCTGCAGGACCATGGGGATGCCCTCTACTCCAACGAAGTGTACCACCTGGCACAGACACTGGCCTTCTCAACCCCTGATGAACAACTGTGGTGGGTGGCAGAGAGGCTGGTGGGCTGCACGTGGGGGCGACAAAGGCAGGAGCTGCTGGGCGCACTGTGGGACTGGGTGATGGCTTGAAAGCTGCACACATCCCCGCTGCTGGGCGTCCTGTTCAAGCCTGGAGACTGCTCTCCAGAGACAGGTTCCAGGCTGTGGAGGAGACCTCTCCCGAGTCACGGAATATATCTAGGTAGGACTTGGACCCATTACCTGACAACCACATTCTTCCCTGGTGTCTGTGCCTCTGAGGCCCACAGGTTTTCCTTGTGTCCCTCACCTGGCAGTAACCTACCAACTCAAAGACAAAAATCCTGCCCACTCCCATCTCCTCTCCCTACCTCCCGCAAAAAACACACACAAAAAACAAACCAGCCCATGGGACCTGGCCTTGCCAGAGTTCTTTCCTGAGCTCTTCTCTTACTGAAGCCTAGACTGTTGACGCTCTTGCCTGTTTTCCACTGACCTCAGGCTGCCGTGGGTGTCCTGAAATCATCCCTGGTCTTCCCAGGGGATCAAAGGTCAGAGCCAACACAAAGCCTCAGTCCAGACCCATTTATTTCAATTGAATATGAATTGTATGAATAAATGCCTTGGACATTCATGTTGTGTTAATGGAAATCAATATTTGTAGATGTTTGTTCATCTGCCTTGTATGCCCATTGAACAAAGACACTGCTCTGTCATTCCTAACCCCTTCTGCAAAAACCACACACCCAAGTGCAGACACACACACACACACACACACACACAAGCACACACTAGGGTGTGTGTCCATAAGAATACAAAGCACTTAAGAACTGTTCATGTCCCAGGAAGGCCATCTTCCTTTGCGTCCCCATTCAGACCCTTCAGCAACTTGAATGCAGAGGCTTCTACAAGTTCAAGGAAAATTGAACTAGAGACTCAAATTCCTAGGAGCCACTGAGGCCACCGAAAAGTCTACTTCCAAAGAGGAGTCTTCTCACTGGCTGACACACTGACAGGGTGAGCATAGGCTTTTCAAGTCACAGGTAAATAAAAAGAAATGGAGAGGTTTGGACATTTTTATTTCAATATCAAAGTAAAGGGCAAACAGGTCTTAGTGGGCTGCGAATTGGTGATACAAGATGCGGTAAAGAGTCATTCCCTCTGTTCCATGCAGGTCTGGGGGAGTCAGCTCTCTGGTCCAGATTAGATGAGCCAGGTTAGCCCGGCTCTCCTGTCCACCCACACTTACACTGCCCTCAGTGTCTCTACGCTCACAAACAAACTCAAACCCGCCTCCAATTCTGCTGGGTAATCCCAAATATCTTCCCTACAGTATCCTCTGCCTTGTGTCTTCACGGACAAACTCTCCCAGGGGCCTTCACATCACTACAGAGACAGGTAAAAGGGGGAAATAATCTGCAACAGCAGAGTGCATATGGGGGTGAGGCCCCCAGCCCTGCCTGGAAACCATTGGGAACACAAAGGGGAAAGCCAGTGCCAAATGCTGAGACTGGACATTTCCTCTGCTGCCGAGGGCATTGTGGTTCAAGGGTTGAGCACAGATGCCAGGGAGGCACTGATAGGAATTTCGATTTGGGGCTTGTCCACTTTTCTGGCGAGTTCTTGTCCTGAGGACTTTTTACCCTTTTTTTTTCTGGTTAGCTGTCCAGGTGCATTTTTAATGTGTTGATGCATCAAGGTAAGTGTATAGGGGAGATTTGGATTATTCTTTGGTCTGTTTTACTATTTTATTTTATTTTAGTTGTGCCTGGCTTTAATGTGGTTTTTGTTATTTTTCCCCTGACTTCATCTGCCCTTGGGTTTAGCTGGCACAAATGGCATGAATTGGTTCTTTGTGCTCTACCTCCCAGACCAGAGTGATGTAAGCTATGTAGTCTCTGGTGAGGGAGGAGACACATAAACCATTTGCTCTCAAGTGCCCTTGGTTGGGGAAGATAAGGTCTTGTGGTTAATAAGCTGGCTCCAAGTCACCCAAACAGTTAATTATCTCATCTCAGTTTCCATTTGTCCAGGAATTTTTCTAGATTCTTACTATCCTGCCTCACATGGACCACAGAAGTGTCTTGCTGGGGAAGCCTGCTGCTTCGCTAACAAGGTGCACACAGACGTGGACTGAAATAATGTGCATCACCGGTGGTGCTAACACTTGACACAGGCAGGATTTCTCATTTTCAGTTTCCTAAATTGAGTCTGTGAACTCTTCAGAATATATTACTGCCTGATTATGCCAATTCTGTAACTTCCTCAGGTTGTTAGCCTTGTGGGTATTGGTGGTGAGTGAGCTGGGAAGATGGTGGCGGTTACCATCACAGCATAACAAACCACCCCAAAGCCTAGTGGTTTAAACCAACAACAATCTTTACTTTCCTCATGAGTCTGCAATCTGGGCAGGATGCAGGGGGGTGGCCCATCTTTGCTCTTTGCTGCTTCATCTGAGGTGGCTCAGTTGGCAGCTGAAGAATCTGCTTCCATGTTGCCTCACTTGCACAGCTGGCAAGTTGGTTCTGCTGGCAGATGAAAGGCCAGCCAGGGGAGTGAGCCAGTGACTTCAGGTCCTCTTCATGTGGCCTCTCGATGGGCAATCTGGGCTTCCTCCCCACATGGTGGCCAAGTGCCAAGCCCAAAAACCCTAGGGAGCAAAGAGGCATTTTCCCTATCTCACTTTTGAAGTCACAATCACACACTAGTTGTCAAAGCAGTCAAAAGTCCATTAAATATCAAGGTAGAGGACAAATCCTATAATTCTACAGAAGAAAAAACAAACTGATTATATGAAAAAATGGATGAGATAGAATATATTGTTTTAGTCATCTTTGGAAAATATAATTAACCACATTAACAAATCATAGTAAATTAAGAAACAAAAATAAATTATATTATTTCCAAAACATACCCCATATGCTTGAAAGTACATCCCAAACTATTTTTACAACATCTTGAAATATATTCTTTTCAGCTTCTTCCCTAATATTTTTGAGTTTTGTCGTAAAGGTCTCTGATAGCATTGATATTTCCTTCTCCATGACTTGCTGTGATATTTTTCCCTGAGCATATTTCTCTTTAACTGATTTAGTTTCTTCTTCTAATTCACTTTCATAGATTATCTTCAAGGCCTCTGTCTCATGTTGCATCTTCTCCATTACATTCTCATAGATGGGAGGAGAAAAGTGAGACTGTCCATTCTCCCACACCATTTTATCTATCAGACACACCAGCTCCTTCAGTTGAGCTTCCTTCTCAGCTTTCTCTATACTTTCTTTGTTATTGAAGGCACAGCGGCGGTTCCCACACTCCTGGATGATGCTTTGCAGGTTTCCTGACCCCTTCAAAAAGTCATTCAGTGTCTGATCACCCAATTCATCTTTGCGAGTGAACAAGACGATCATGTGTTTCATGGCTGACTCCCCAAAGATGGCCTTGATCAATGTAACCGTATTCTGCTCCTCCTTTGTGTAGCGGCCCAGCTGTAGAACCAGGATGATGGCGTGGGGTCCAGGGTAAGACTGGAGGACACACTTGCCGATTTCCTCACAGGTGTACATCAGTTTGTCCTTAGTATCAAAGAGCCCTGGAGTGTCCACGACAAGAAGGTTCCTCCCCTCCCATTGTCGCTCTCCTTTCTGACAGTACTTGGTAACAGCATGGGCAGAAATTTTAGAATCAAATTCCTTTCTCCCAAGGATGGTGTTTGCTGTTGCACTTTTTCCACTTCCGGTTTTCCCCACCAGAACAATCCTCAGAGTGTTGTCCTGAAGGCCAGACATCTTCTTTCAAGAGGCTCTGGGGAGCAGGTATCAAAAAGACCTTAAGGAAGGGAATGAGAAAGGGAAAGGGTACTTAGGTAATTGGGGACCATTCCCAAACCTCTTTTCTTCATTCTTTCCCTCCCTGAAAATTTATAATCATCTATTCCTCATCTGGAGGAAATAATAAAGCAGAGTTTTCTCATAAAAGAGTACAAGGACCAGGTGCTTTCATAGGAGAACTCACTTAAACCTCTATAAAGCTGATCATCTCAATGATATTTGAGCTATTCCTGGTCATACAAAAAAGAGGGAAATATTTCAACTCTTTCTCTGAATCAAGTGTGATATTGATCCTAAAGGCTAACAGAGATTTGACCAATAAATAAAGCTACAGATGTGTCTCATTTGGAAATATTCATACCAAAATTTGTTGTGTCAACACATCTTTGAATAGACCAGAGGCCCAGTGCACGAAATTTGTGCATGGGGGTGGGGAGAGTCCCTCAGCCTGGGATTGGGCCTAAACCGGCAGTCAGACATGACTCTTGCAATCCAGGACTGCTGGCTCCTAACCATTTGCCTTTCTGCCTGCCTGATTACCACTAACTACTCTGCCTGCCTGCCTGATTGCCCCTAACTGCTCCCCTGCTGGCCTGATAACCCCTAATGGCCTCTGCCTTGGCCCCCACCATAGTGGCTTTGTCAGGAAGGAAGTCAGAGATCCGGAAGATGTCTGGTTGATTCGGTCTAATTAGCATATTACACTTTTATTAGTATACATGAAGTAGAAAATTACCTAGTACAGTCAAGACTTTTGACCAAATTCAAAACTGATCCATGTTTAAAGCATTTTATACAATGCAATTAATAGATAATTATCTAACTTAATCTTATATAAATATAATTTTAAATTTTTATCATCACTTTTTCTCTGTAGCTGAGAAAGAGTAGATTATAATGTTAAAATAATGGATTATAAAGTTTTGGGATGAAGAAAAAGTTGATACTTCTCTAACATTATTTTATATAACTGTAAATTTAAATTTTTGTCATCACTATTTTTTTCATGCAGGTGAAAAAATAGTGTATTATAAAGTTAAATGGTGGATTATAAAGTTCATTTCAATAAAGAAAAAAAAGAAAGTTATTCAGCTTCATTGAGAAAAAGAACAAGGAGGAAGGACTAGCTCTACAATGAGTCAAGCATTGTAATTTCTATGATTACAGAAGTGTGATATTGTTGTACCAATAGAGATAACAGTGAACCAAAAACAGAAAATTCAGAAACAGATCAAATTAATCATACCTTATTCATTTATATTCAATTCAATAACACTATGTTACATTTAGATTCAATAAGACAGCATACCACATCAAAGGAACTAAAGATGTTATGATAAAGTAACTTTGGGATAACTGTATAACCATACAGAGAAAAAGATAAAATTGCATTCATTGCCTCATGCCATTCAAATTGCAAGCAGATTAGAAGTTTAAATGTTAAAAACAAACAAACAAACAAACAAACACCCAAACAAACATATAAATAAAATAAAAAAACATGGGTAACTTATTTGTAACCTGAAGGTAAGGAAAATATTTCTAAGATTTGAAATAGAGTAAAGAGAAGGATGAATAAGTTTGATTACATTAAAATATCACAGATAATGTGGGACAAAAGACACATTTGAAAAATTGAAGCAAAAATGCCAAATTAGGGACAGTAATATTTTTAAGCTTAAAGCAAAGGCGTAAATGTTCCTGTTATACAAAGAAAATTAAAAAGTACAGAAACCAAATACCAGCAACTTAATAGTAAATGGAGCAAGATATGGCAATAAACATTCAGAGAAAAATGAATTTAAATATACCTTGAATATATCAAAAGACATTAACATACACTCAGAGAAAAATAAATCAAAACACAAAAAATAAAATCATGAAAAATATTAATTAAATCACACCTCTATTTCTGAAATGAGATACTATTTGACACCTCCAGGTTTGGCAAAAGTCCAAATGTTTGCTAGCATAATCTGTTGGTAAAGGTATGAGGGAAGCAGGTCCTCTCCTCCATGGCTGATGAGAATGGAAAACCATTCCACACCATACAGAAGGGAAGTCAGCACTGTCCTGTGAAAGTACATATGCATTTTCTCATTCATTGTCAATCCTCCATTTTAATATTTATCCCTTAAGTACACTGACAACAATGCAGAAAAATGACACATAATGCTATTTATTGCACCATTATTTGTACTAGCAAAAGAACAAAAGCCTTTCAAAAGGTCATCAGTAGGGACTGGGTTGATTACCTAAGATATTATTCACACACTGAAGGACAGTCCAACTGTGAAAAGGAATGTGTCTCTCTATACAAGCATGGAGAGGTCTCCAGGATACATCATTAAGTGGAAAAAAAAAGTGAAGAAAATAATGTAGATTTGAAAATAATGTATCTTACCTAATAATAGACAAACATGGTAATTGACCATACCTTTGCTATGCCTCCCATTGGCTTATCAGCGAGATATGCAAATTAACTGCCGACAAAGATGGCGGCCGGCAGCCACTGAGCTGGAGCGAACAGGAGGCTTGGTTGCTCCAGTGATGGAGAAAGCCAAGGTTCTCTGCCTGCCATGGCCTGCGCAAAGCTACACTCAAAGCAACAAAGTTTCAATTATAGAAGGTAAATAAACCCCAGATACCTGGTTTTAGCAGGCCATGGACATGGAGCTGGAACGAGTAGGAGGCTTGCTTGCTCCAGTGATGAAGGAAGCCAGCCTGCCACTGGCTCTGAGCTCCACTCAAAAAGCAACAAAGTTTAAATTATAGAAGGTAAATAAACCCCAGATACCTGTTTCCAGTCGCCATTGCCATGGAGCTGGAACAAATAAAAAAAAAAGGAAAGGCTGGGAGCTTCAGTAGCCGGGGGCTTGGTCAGTCTGAAAACAGCCATCAGCCCCTCACCCAGGATGGCCAGGCACCCAGTGGGGACCTCCACTCTGAAGGGGGTTTGAGAAGCCTGCAAACAGCCATCAGCCCCTCATCCCGTCTGGCCAGACACCCCAGCAGGACCCCCACCCTGATCCAGGACACCCTTCAGGGCAAACCAGTCAGCCCCCACCCGTGCATCAGGCCTCTATTCTATATAATAAAAGGGTAATATGTAAATTGACCCTAACAGCAGAACAACTGGGAATGACTGGTCACTATGACACACACTGACCACCAGGGGGCAGACACTCAATGCAGGAGCTCCCCCCTGGTGGTCAGTGCGCTCCCACAGGGAGAGCTCTGCTCAGCCACAAGCCAGGCTGATGGCTGCCTGTACAGTGGTGGTGGGAGCCTCTCCTGCCTCCTCAGCAGCACTAAGGATGTCCAACTGCAGCTTAGGCCTGCTCCCTGCTGGCAAGTGGACATCCACCAAGGGCTGCCGGGCTGCCAGAAGCATGTCTGACTGCCAGCTTGGGCCCGATCCCCCAGGGAGCGGGCCTAAGCCAGCAGGTGGACATCCTCCGAGGGGTCCCAGATGGCAAGAGGCCATAGGCAGGGCTGAGGGACGTCCCCGAGTGCACAAATGTTTGTGCACCGGGCCTCTAGTTTTTATAATAAGGAAGAATATGAACTACATACATAGTAGGTGTAGCGGTTAACAATGCAGATTTTTTTTCAATAGATGGAGTTACACATATGTTGATACATATGCGATTTTATATGTATGCTATTTTGTTGTATGACAACAAGTTTCAAATCTTCATATGTCAAATTTTCTGAAGGTGTTAACATTATAGATATTTTTACGCTTAAAAATGTCAAATTTTGTGCCAAGAAAAGAGCATTTGCGGGAAGTTTTAATTCATTACTTTATTTTGAAGTAAAAGTTATCATATACTTTGGGAAGCTTAGGGGGAACATGCTCCATCTCAAGATACTTGTGAATGCTGGTTTAAATGCTTTAAAAATGATTATTTTGATGTGGAAGACAAAGAACATCCAGGTCAACCGAAAAAGTTTGAAGACCACCAATTACAAGCATTATTGGATGAAGATGCATGTCAAACTCAAAAACAACTTACAGAAAGATTAAACGTTGCTCAGCAAACAATTTCCGATCATTTACAAGCAATGGGAAAGATTTTAAAGGAAGGAAAATGGGTGCCACATCAACTGAAAGAAAGACAAATGGAAAACCGAAAAGTCATCAGTAAAATGTTGTTTCAATGGCACAAAAGAAAGACTTTTTGCATCGAATTGTGACTGGTGATGAAAAGTGGATTTACTTTGAGAATCCCAAACGCACAAAATCATGGGTTGATCCAGGTCAACCATCAACATTGACTGCAAGGCCAAATCACTTCGGAAAGAAGACAGTGCACGACGTTTGGTGGGATCAGGAAGGTGTGGTGTATTATGAGCTTCTAAAGCCAGGTGAAACTGTTAATAAATAATCAATTGAACCACACTTTGATGGTGAAATGACCAGAATGTTTCAGAAGACACAGCAAAGTAATTTTGCTTCATGATGACACACCATCACACACTTCAAAACCAGTTAAAGACACATTAAAAGATCTTGCCTGGGAAGTATTAACCCACCTGCTGTATTCACCAGACCTTGCTTCTTCAGATTACCACTTGATCTGATCGATGGCACATGCACTTTCTGAGCAGCACTTCAAAACGAACGAGGAAGTGGAAAATTGGGTCTCTCAATTGTTTGCCTTAAAATAAGAAAAGTTCTATTAAGGCAGTATCCACAAATTACCTGAAAGATGGGGAAATGTGTAGCTAGAGATGGACATTACTTTGAATAAAGCACGTTAGGTGTTTCTCTTGAAATTATCATATTTTCTGTGATTACAAAATCTTCATTTTTAACTGGTACACCTAGTAAAATATAAGACATATATCTTTCATATATATGAAAAGGCAATAGCATGATACTCTGAAAAATAAACCAACAATAATTTACTTACATGTGGATGGGAGAAGCAGGGTGGAGGGAACAAGAACAGAAGCTGGAAACTGGATTTCTTGGTTACACTAATATTTCATACATTTGATCTTGAGACCATGTAGGTAGCTTACATCATTATACCAAAAAAAAAAATGTTTCAAAATACTAAGACCAAAATGAAATGGCAAACAAATATAATTGTATACTGTGGGGTGGATGGACCATATAGGGAATTGGTTCAAGACACTTAAAAAAGCAATAATTTCATTGTCCATCCTTAGTGTTATTAACTTAAGTTTAACAAAAAAAATAACCTGAAAAAAATAATATTGTTGCCGTAACTGGTTTGGCTCAGTGGATAGAGCTTCAGCCTGAGACTGAAAAGTCCCAGGTTCGATTCCGGTAAAGGGCATGTACCTTGGTTGCGGGCACATCCCCAGTAGGAGGCATGCAGGAGGCAGCTGATTGATGTTTCTCTCTCATTGATGTTTCTAACTCTCTATCTCTCTCCCTGCCTCTCTCTAAAGAATCAATAAAATGTATTTTAAAAAATAATATTGTTATAAAAAATCCTATTCTTGCGTGTGTGTGTGCAGCTTTGAAGTCCATTGAAAAGCCATCTAATCTAATAAAAGAGAAACATGCAAATTGACTGTACCTTTGCTACACCCCAAGCCATGACCAGCAACCAATCAGAGCGACTACATGCAAATTAACCCAACCAAGATGGTGGCTGGCAGATACAGAGCTGGAGCAAGCAGAAGGCTTGGTTGCCCGGCGATGGAGGAAGCCAAGCTTTTTGCCTGCCCTGGCCGGCTGTGGCCTCCGCTAAATGCAATAAAGTTTCAATTATAGAAGATAAATAAATCCCAGATACCTGCTTCCAGCCAGCCTCCACTGGGAGCTTGGGTGGCTGGGGGCTATGGCCAACCTGCGAAGAGCCATCAGCCCCTCACCTAGGCTGGCCAGGCACCCCAGCGGTGACCCCCACCCTGAAGGGGCTGTGGCTAGCCTGTAAACAGCCAACAGCCCCTCACGCAGGCTGGCCAGGCACCCTAGGGGACACCCACCCTGAAGGGGCTTTGGCCGGCCTGCAAACAGTCATCAGCCCCTCACCCAGGCAGGCCAGGCACCCCAGCTGGGACCCCCACCCTGAAGAGGCTGTGGCCAGCCTGAAAACGGCCCTCAGCCCCTCACCCAGGCTGGCCACACCCTCAAGGGGTAGAGTCCCTGCTTCAGGGCTTGATCAGCCTGCAAACAGCCCTCAGCTCCTCACCCAGGCTGGCCAGGCACCCCAGGAGGGACTCCCACCCTGAAGGGCCTGGGGCCAGCTTGCAAACAGCCATCATCCCCTCCCCCAGGCTGGCCACACCTTCATGGTGTGAGGGTCCACACTGGGTGCCTTGGCCATCCTGGAAACAGCCATCAGCCACTCACCCAGGCTGGCCAAGCACCTCAGCAGGACCCTCCTCCCTGAAGGGGGTATGGCCAGCCTGAAAACAGTCCTCAGCCTTCACCCAAGCTGGCCAGGCACTCCAGTGGGGACCCCCACCTTGAAGCGGGTGTGGCCAGTCTGAAAATGGCCCTCAGCCCCTCACCCAGGCTGGCCAGGCACCCCAGTGGGACCCCACCCTGATCCAGGACACCCTTCAGGGAAAACCAGCTGGCTGCCACCCATGCACCAGGGCTCTATCCTGTATAATAGAAGGGTCATATACAAATTGACCCTAACAGCAGAACGACTGGAAATGACTGGTTACTATGACACACACTGACCATCAGGGGGCAGATGCTCAATGCAGAAGCTGCCCCCTGGTGGTCACTGCACTCCCCACAGGGAGAGCTCTGCTCAGCCACAAGCCAGGCTGAAGGCTGCCAGTACAGGGGTGGTGGTGGAAGCCTCTCTCCCCTCCTCAGCAGTGCCAAGGATGTCTGACTGCAGCTTAGGCCTGCTCCCTGCTGGCAAGTGGACATTCCCCGAAGGCTGCCGGGCTGCCAGAGGGATGTCTGACTTACAGCTTAGGCAAAATGCCCTGGGGAGCAGGCCTAAGCCAGCATGTGGTCATCCCCTGAGGGGTCTCAGACCAAAAGAGGGCACAGGCCAGGTAGAAGGACCCCCCCCCCCCAGTGCACAAATTTTTGTGCACCAGGCCTCTAGTAGAGATAATAATGAGCCCAGTGACAATGACCCTTACTCCCCTTAGTGCCTAGAGTGTGGTTTTCAAATGCCATTTTCCACCAAAAAATTAGGGTTTTATAAATAAACTACTGATTCTAGGAATAGGCAGAACATGCTTCAGTTGAGCCTTCAGTCTCTTGACAACAAGAAAGCTAGGATGTTCTCAAAAATCACTGGGATCTCATGGAAAGGACTTAAGAGCCAACCTCAAGAGAATGCAACTGGACATGGATGGGGCAATGTGAGCATCAATAAAAACTCCAATGAATCAAAGTATCTCAGATATCTTAAAATACACGAGTTCATAACAAGGCCTTCTGCTTAAAATAGTCAATCTTTCCCTTGGGAGTGTGCTAGGAAAGCATCTTTTTGTTATGAACATTGACAAATAAAGGGAAAGAATTGAGCATTTATCTTGTCTTTCAGATACCACTGTACTTCATGGAAATGAGAGAATGGTTGGAGGGAACTTTCTTTTTAGAAGATTTTTCCATCTAATAACTAAGGGAAGAATGATAGGATCTGAATCATCACTGTTAGGTTTGATTGAGTAATTGAATCAATACCCCTCCCCTGAGAACTGGCTTTTCAGGCTATTTCACTATGGACATTCCCTTTGTTGAGACTATATTTCACTTGCGGTGACCACATTCCATTATCTCCCCTCCTAGTATGCATAAAGAAGTCTCTGTCCAGAAAAAGCCTTCCAAAAGTCCTTTAAAAGCCTCTGACTTCTGTCACTGGGGGCTGGAGCCATCCCGGCTCAGCCACCTGGTGTGCGGATGATCCAATAAATTCCTAATCCCTCACCACTATGGCTGTGTACATTCCTCCTTGGTGACCTAACAGTCACTTCTGATCTTTAATAAAATTTAGGCCATCATTAACATCGATTAATGTCAATGAAAGAGAGACAAACAAATATTATGTGCTTCTGAGGGTCGTTTACAGCTCAACCTATGATGTACTCCCACCAAATAGTCAAACCGGAGTCAGATCAAGCCTCTCCTTAAATATTGCTTCCCACAAAACACTGGAACTAGATGGGAAGGTGAAATGACACCGTGAGAATGTTAATCAACAAAATGTAAACTGCGCTCTTCTTTTGGGAAAAAGACTTCCTCCTTCTTACACAGAGAAATTTTCCAGAAAGAAACAGGGAAGGTGAGAAAGCTATATATTAAATTAAATACATGAGAAACCAAACAATTGCAGTTTATGAATCTTAATTGGATCCAACTTCAAATAGTTTTTTAAATTATGAGACAATCAGGGGAATCTGAAGGCAAGTGGTAAATTGTAAAAAATTCTATTTGCCTTTTGAAGTCTGATTAAGGTCATATTTTTAAATGGTTTCAAATATTTATTGATAAAATGAAACAATGATATTTGCTTCAAAATAATGTGGGGTGGCTGGGGAGTGGTGAGTATATAGATGAAACAAGATTGGCATCACTTAATAATTGTGGAAGCTTGGTCTAGGTCTGTGGTTGGCAAACTGCGGCTCCCGAGCCACATGCGGCTCTTTGGGTCCTTGAGTGTGGCTCTTCCTAAGCCTTAAGAGTACCCTAATTAAGTTAATAACAATGTACCTACCTATATAGTTTAAGTTTAAAAAATTCAGCTCTCAAAAGAAATTTTAATCGTTGTACTGTTGATATTTGGCTCTATTGACTAATGAGTTTGCCGACCACTGATCAACGTAGATGGAAGTTCCTTGTATTGTTCGTTTGTTTGAGTAAATTAACATTTTTCAACAATAAAAATTTGATATGTGCGTAATATAACTACTGCTGACATTCTATAACAAGCACCTTGATAATTTTTTGTACATTATCTCACCTACTCACCCGTAATAGCCTGCAAAAAGCTCATTTTATTATTTAACTTTTTATTTTATTTTATTTATTTATTTTTTTAAAATATATTTTATTGATTTTTTACAGAGAGGAAGGGAGAGAGATAGAGAGTTAGAAACATCGATCAGCTGCCTCCTGCACATCTCCCACTGGGGATGTGCCCGCAACCCAGGTACATGCCCTTGACCGGAATCGAACCTGGGACCTTTCAGTCCGCAGGCCGAGGCTCTAGCCACTGAGCCAAACCAGTTTCGGCTATTATTTAACTTTTTAAATAAAGACATTGATGTCGCTTGAAAATGCTGAGACACTTGCCTAAGGTCACAGTGCTAATAGGTATAGGGCAGAGCAGGGCACCAAATTCAAAGTCCATCTGACTACCACCTTACCGCCTAACTACTGCACACATCTGCCTCCTCTCAGTGTCTTCTCAGACCCAGGATTCTAAAATTACATTGAATCAGAGCTAGATCAAGAGAGGGCAGGGAGGAGAGTCCACACTCTTTCCAGACAGAACTCTTTTAGGAAGCCTGCATCTAGGGCCATTAAGTGGAGGGTTTCATATACATTGTTCCTGCAGAATAGCCATCCTCTACCCATGATACCCCTTCCTCACCTCACATGTCACACTTACTCAGGTTAGGGTTTCTCTCTGCTGAATGATGAAAGTCTCAGGGACCCTGCTTCTTTTTCAGTAGAAAGAGGGAGTTAGACAGGTCAGTCTCTAAATTGCCCTCAAGCTCTAAAGACCTGCTTCTTTTTCAGTAGAAAGAGGGAGTTAGACAGGGTGGTGTCTAAATTGCCCTCAAGCTCTAAAGACCTGCCTTGGGGACAGTGCACCAGTCAGCATAAATGTGTCCTGATCAATATGAGACATGTAACATCTATAATAATAAAAGCGTAATATGCTAATTAGACAGAATAATGTTCAGACTGCCTTGTGGATGAAACTGGGGTTGTGAGGCTCAAGGCAAGCCTCCACAGCTGGGAGGGCTGGCTGAGGCAGACAGCCCCGGGGGGCTGGGAGGGCCAGCCAAAGCAGGTAACCTGGCCTGCGAGGACCAAGACCCTTGCACAAATTTTGTGCATCAGGCCTCTAGTTGTACTAATAAAGCTCCAGACTCCCCTCCCTACCCTCTATAATTACCCTCTGGCAGCATCCCCCCCTGCTGTGCTGCTGGCACAGAACCTGGTCCTTCTTGGGACCAGAACCCACACCATGAACACTCCATGGACCTACTGCCCAAACAACGCTAGTGCTCAGGGCTGCTTCACAGCCAGACTCACCTTCTTTTCAACCCGTGGATGAGTTCTCAAATGTTCTCCAAAGACACTCTTCCAGCTGCTGCTTTATTTTAACTGTGAAGAAAAAGTGTTCACACCCTTTTAAACCAATGAGCCAGGAAGCTCAGATTGGGTGGAATCAATGGAGGACTGTTTGCCTTTAAATAGACAGTAATATTTCCTCTAATTTGGTGGATGCTTCTGTTTTGCCAAGTTGAAACCTTTTACTCCAAGTGCTTGCTCTTGTACCAGAATTACCAAAGCTATATTTGGTGTTTTGAGTTATAGTAGTAGATCCAAAGGCCCTTATTAAATGGCATAAATCTTGCTCCCCAAAAGCCAGGCACAGTGTCTGTCAACTTCCCTGGTGCAGTGGGAAAATGCAGGGTCATTCTGGAAGAAGAAAGTTGGACATAGGACTTGGTGTATCCTTGAGTCTTGCTGGTGATGGTTTTGAGTCTATTCTTTCAGGAGGGTCTCAAGTTACTCATTCAGAAATTAACAAAATTCATGTACAAAGCCAAAGGGGTATAAACCATTGGGCACCAAATGGAAACGAGGAAGGAGAGGCCTGGGAAAAGTCTCCCAATGATCACAATCTCTGTTTTTGTTTGTTTGTTTTTTCATATGTTTCTTGCAGGGTTGAATGTCTACATTAAATGACACATTATGATGAACCCAGGGGGTATATGCAACCTTCCCTCACAACCTTCTTACCTTCTCCCTCTCCAGACCCAGACAGAGGCAGCTTATCCTAGATTTACCAGTGGATGGATCCAAAAGGATCGAAAAATTGTATCCAGGTGAGAGGCAGGCTGTTGAATCTTTCATGGTTGACAAGATGTTCTAGTTGTCTGTTGCATCACCACAAATAGATTAAATTTTGATTGCACATTTTACTTCACTAGATTGAGAAAGTGGGTTAGTCAATGCCTAAGCTTGAGGATAGGTACTAAGTGGACCAGATGTGCCATGAAGTAGAGCAGAATAGTGTTACTACCCATGGAGGGAAGCAGATAGATTTGGAAATGATGATGTAAATGGCCATATTATTGGACCAATTATTGGTATGAATGACTTTGCTCACCTTGAAGGAACGGTAACAGTTTTTCTATTTCCAGTAAAGACACAGATCAGGACCAGCTACATAATTCATAAGTTCTGGCACAAAAGGAAATTACCAGACCCATTGTTTAAAAATCATGAAGAATTTGAAAATTACATTACAGAGCTTTCTACCCTCTAAGCACAGATCCTTGAGCAAACCTACAAGTCACACATCCATGATGCTCACCCTGACAGGCTGCATATATATGAGTCCAGAATAGAGTCAGAACTGCATCTCCTGATCAAAATTCCTCCACAAGTGCCCCAGTTTCACTTCATTCTCCATATTCCCTGAAAGAAACTTGTCCTGCCAGAAGCTGCCTTTTATATTTTCTTGGACAACTAATTGCTTCTCCACGCACATTCCTAGGTTCCCAAAAGGGAAGAGGGATGTGGTTGAAATAGAATCCATAGATGCTATAGGGAATAGAATGTGGGTCTTGAATGGTCCTAGCTGTGAGTTCATTGGCAATGGAGGAGCATCTGGAACATGGCTCCCACCCCTGAACCCTCTCTTAGGACTGACCTCCTCTAGGAGTCCTTTGATAGAAGGGATTTTGCCTCATGTCTCTCCTGTGCTGTTCACTTGGCCATGCTTCTCGTCCTTAGGAGTTCCTTTCCACACCCAGCCCTGCTGTGAGCCACCTGTCTCTCTGCTGTGGGTCCCCACCTGCAACTCCCTGAAGGTGCTCTCCCCCCTCCCAGGATGCTGCTCCTTCCACATAGTCAGAAGGAAAGAGATGAATGTAGAGAAAGACATTGCTTCCTATTTTACACTTCCCTATTATTCTTTTCTCCCCTTTATTCTTTACATTATAGACATACATGTCAATGTGGAAATATGTGGGCTTTTTTTTAAAGACTGGGGTTATTAAAATATATTTCTTTAACTTCTATCAGAGTCTGCCTTGTGGAGTTCAAGGCTTTGTATGCTGCTATGTTCTAGTTAAATTCAAAGCTCAAAATTATTACAACTTTGCAAAAATAATAACCGAAGGTGAAAGGAATTGTTTCTTGAACTGTCCTGAAACTTCCATAATGAATAATTAACTTGGTATATCAGTTGCCCATTGCTGCCATAACAAATTACCAAACATTTAGAGTCCTGAGACAATTCAAATGAATTTTCTTAGAGTTCTGGAGGTTAGAAGCCTGAAATTAGTCTTATGGAGATAAAATGAAGGTATCCTCAGAGCTGTTGGTATCTCTAGGAGAAAATACATCACTTGCTTCTTCCAGCTTCTAGAAGCTTGCAGAATACCTTATTTTGTGATCACATCACTCCAATCACTGCTGCCATCATCACATTGCCTTCTTCCTCCTTTGATCATGCCTCCCTCTTCTGAGGGCCTTAGGGATTACATGTTGGACCCACTCAGATAATCCAAGACAATCTCCCCATCGCAGTCATTAACTTCATTACATCTGCAATAAGGTAATATTTATATGTTCTGGGGATTAGGAATGCTTAAATGGGGTTGGGGGTGTAATTTTCAGCCTACTACATGTGGATAGGTTAACCTCTCTGTAACTCCCTTTTCTGATCTTTAAAATGGAGAATTGACTTCATAGGATCAGTGTTTATACGAGGAAGTGGGGTTCTGCTGTAAAAGAAATGCTCAAAATATGGATGTGGTTGTGGAATTAGGTAATTCACAGACGCTGGGAGCATTCTGGGGCACTTGACAAAAAATGCCTAGATATCCTTGAAGAGTCTGTTGCTGGGAATTTGAATATTAAAGGTGAGATCTCAGTTCAAAGTAAGGACCATGGTATTGGACACTGGAAGAAATGTGATACTTGATACGATGTGTGATATAAGTCACTGACTTACGTTCTACTTCTGGGTGGAAAAAAGAGCTTGAAAGCAATACACTTGCGTTTCCAAAGACAGTTTGGAGGGTATAGCCTAGTTTGTCCTTGTAAAATGCAACAGTCAAGAAATGAGAGCAATGCATCTACAAGCCAAGGACCTCCAAGGGTTGCCAGCAGCCACAAGGAGCTGGGACCCAGCAAGGATCCTCTCCAGCACCTTCAGAGAGAAGGTGGCTCTGCCAACCATTTTCTGCTGGAGCCCTAGAACTATGGGCCATAAGTTCCTGTGGCTTTAAGCTACACAGTTAGGGGTACTGTGTTACATCAGCCCTAGGAATCTCCCACAACACCTTTCTCTTTCTTCCACCTTTTCTTCTGCCTTCTTCATGTTCCATCCACTCAGCATCCCAGAGATTTTCCCTTATGCATGAGCTTGTGTTTACTAGAATAGTCTTTCCCACCTCCACCCGCACATCTGGCCCAGGTGGACCACAGAGGCTGCTGATGAGTGAAGTCCTGGCTTTCTCAGAAAAATCTTTAAACTCTGCCTGACCCTGTCTCTCAGCAATGCCTCACTGCCCAGGGCTCCCTACCCTATAATCAGCGCCACTACATTCTCTTTAGTTTTAATGTTTCTGCACTCAGACCTCTTACTGAAGAATTTAGTGGTTCCCAATAATATATGCAGCACCAAAACAAACTGCCAAATTCTTTCTCTTTCCGAGAGAAAGTTGAAATGAAGGGCTCCTGGAATCTTAAGGGAGTGGGCAGACTACCAGGCTGGTGTGAGCACAGCAGGTCCTGAGACCACCTCTGCCTGAGAGCATGCTTCAGGCCCACTGGCAGGAGCCCACCTCACAGTCTAACAGAAGAACACATTCATAGAAAAGAGTACATAGTTTTACAAAAACTCACAGCCAAAGACAACAGTATGGTGGTTACTAACAGAAAAGAGGATGGGGGTGTGTAAGTGGTAAATGGAGTCAAATATATGGTGAGGGAAATAGACCAGAATTTTGGTGGTGGGTATACCATGTAATATACAGGTAACGTACCATATGATTTCACACTAGAAATACACATAATATAAATAGCCAATGTCACCCCAATATATTTTAATTTTAAAAAGTATAAATAGTTTCATGTGATAAACAGAGTAGGGCCTCATTCTTTGCAAAGTAAAACAAAAAGAGCGTTCTTGCATTTAAATACACAGGAGCTACCTTCCTCAGCTGGCAGCACAAAATGCTAATGTATCTGACAGTGTATCCCCTTGTGTTAACACAGTGACACTGGTTTTGTTCCATGAGCGACAGAGCAGATTGTCACATTAGCACATCAGCACTAGTGTCTGCCATTAACACATGAAATGCAGTCAGGAAAGCTATGTGGGTCTGGTTCTGCCACTAGTAGCATCTATGGTTTTGGACAAAATAATAACCCCTCTGAGGCCTGGAATCTCTACAGATAAGAAGATAGATAAGTGTCAGATCATCTAAGTCTGATGCCTTCCAAGGAATTACCCCATACACCAATATGTGGGCCTTGCCCAGTGGTTTGAATCCTGATCCCTGGCTGCTTACGCACACTTCCTCCCAGATGTTGGTTGGTTGTAGTGATAAACCTGTGATAGCAAACAGGGTTCCCCATGGAAGACCACTTGGAGGGACCAGTCCTGGGACTCTTGGGTTGAGGGGTCAGTGTGAAGGAGCAATATCACTGTGGGCCTCTGCTCCCATGCTTTGAGTGCCTGGGGTCATCAGAGTCAGGTATAGTTACCGACAGTGAC
This sequence comes from Myotis lucifugus, assembly GCF_000147115.1. NCBI lineage: Eukaryota > Metazoa > Chordata > Mammalia > Chiroptera > Vespertilionidae > Myotis > Myotis lucifugus. The sequence goes on from NW_005872031.1 coordinate 22,850, forward strand.
AGATCCCAGGCCCATCATGCGTAGCACCAACAGCTGGGCAGGCAGGAAGCATGGAAGCAAATGTGCTTCTCCCACAGTCTCTGCCACTCTTAGCACACCCTCTGCTCCCTTCCTTACTCATCTGAAGAGACTTTTTAATCCTCTTTCTCCAAAACTCATTCGTTTGCCTGGACAACCCTGAATTCTTAACCCTTCCATGATCCTAGGGGCAGAAGAAGAGGCTGCTTAGAACAGGAATCCAGAAAGAAGTCAGAGGCTGCTGGATCCATCTGTTAACATTCAGTCATTTGCCTTTTTTCTGGGATTTTCAGTTTGGTTTCCATAATTTCTGATGTTATCTGCATTTCTTCCTTTTAGGTTTAGTTTGATGTCCTTATGTGCTTTCTTACTGCTGATAACTGCTGTAAGTACATCTTTACCAAGGGACAAAGTTGCAATTTTAATGTATATCTAAGTGTATCACAGCACAATTTTTTTTTTGCTTCCCATAATCCACTCAATTTCTAAGAAATGAGCTTCAGGATGTTATTGTCAATTCACTTTTCCACAGGAAAGCATGCATCCTGCCTCCACCACAGCACTTTCCAGCCCTCACTTACTCCTTGTTCTGTTTAAGTCATCACTTAAAGTTTTGGACACAGCACAGGCTAGAACGGCTAGGTTATAGGGCCCATGTTCCCTTATCTGTGCCTGCTGAAGTGCTTAGAGAGGTGAGAGGAGAAGGCGTGGCCAAGAAGAAACCTCACCATCGAGATCACCCTGAACAGTGTTTAGGATCTATTCGGAACCCTTCTGGGGTGGTGCTGGCCTGAAATTAAAATGGAGGAGTTCCCCTATGAGTCTCCAAACCCTCACCTGTTCCTCCTCCCGAGTAGTCACAACACTTAGTACTTTGACTCTGACATGAGCCAAACAAAATAGATTCTACTCTGAATTGAACCGGTGCTCATGGATGTTGCCATCTTTCAAGCTCTAACAATGACATTCTCAAAGCTTAACATGTGAATAAACAGCTAATGCAGCTTCATTTTTTTGGAATATTTTTTGAAGAAATATCACTTGGAAATATCACTTGAAATTAGAATTAAGGGGTTCATTTCTGAGCTGTGAAAGACCATAAATGACTATTTGGAAATATAAGGAGACACCAGCATTTCTCCTGTCCTCTTCAAGTATAACACATCTGCATTGATTGGAAAGCCTAGGACTCCAGATAAACATAGCAACCTGGAAGGCAATGGCACCTGTCACCTAGGCCCATTTAGCAATAGTTCATTGAACCCCACTGAACAACCACAAAAGAAAACTAAACTATACAAAATCCATGCACTCAGCAGGAAGGAAAATGAGTGAAGATAGCAGAGTAACCACCATCTAATCTAAAACTACTGAGTGGGTTTCCATTTTCAGACAGGATTGTGAGGGGCCCTGCAGAGTTATAGCTGGTGGAACAACCATAGCTGGTGAAATTTTTTACAATTAAAGTATCTAAAACTGCCCTAAGGTAATATAGCAAATGAAGAAATGTTAATCTTTTACAATGGACCAAATTTAGTAACAAGAGTGAGAATCTGGGTTGTACTTAACCCATGACTCCCCCACTCACCTTCAGCTCAGCTTAAAGGAAACTCCATTCTGAGCAGATGCAGTAAAGAAAATGGGGCTACTGCTCCCCTCAGTTTACCATCAAGTATATGCTACCTTACCACTAGGGGCAGGCTGGCAGCATTTCCCATGACTCCCTTTAACTCTTGTTTGCAGAACTAAACTGGTGAGCACTGCCAGCAGCACCCTCCTGCTCCTCTAGTCATAGCACAGAGGCTCTATCTCAGGCACAACAGGCTAAGAATACTGTGGACCCAGCGTCCCACACTCCAGCTCCCTCATATGATGGAGGGTCCATCCTGGGAGAGGCAGGTTGAGAAGACCAGAGGCAAGCATCCTTTGATCAGGCCCCAGAGCTGTAGCTCAGAGCTTTAGTGCAGGAATGAAAAAAGTCAATAATTACAGAGAACTCCAAAGCTCTCCTCAAAAGAAATGACTTTATTTGAAGCAGAGTGTGGGAAGTTCACAGGAACTCTTGAAAACTGTGAAGGTTTTAGTGGTAAGTAATTTAGAGGAGTCTGGTAATCCGATAAGAGCTTTAAGAGAAACCATGGGTCAGCCATTTACTCGAAAGAACCAGGAAAACAGACATGTACAGAGGGTTGTTCTAGAATCTGAAAGACCGGCCCCCAAAACCACCCATGTAAAGGAAACAAATTTTATTTATATCAGATTCTGGAGCATTTTATGCCCAAAGACATTGTCAAAAGCAGGAGAGAAAACAGATGGCAATTAGTAGACCTAACAGCTGGGTATAATACCAATGGAGACATGGAGCTTAACAAAGATTAAAAGAAAGAGAGAAAGAGAGCACGGCTAAGACTATTGTCATTCAAGGTGACATCCCAAGGCTGCACTTGCTGAGGAGCATCATCAGAGGTTTTGCACTGAAAGGGAAATAAACTTCCCCTAAGAGTCCAGCCATGTCTCTAAACTAACTTGCAAGCAACAGTTAATTGAACCCTAGAAATGCAGAGGTGAATCACTATCCAGAGCACTGCTCTACATTACTTAAAGCACCCAGTTTATTAGTGAAACTCCAAGACATACTACAAAGAAACATGAAATTGTGGCCCAGGGAGTGACAAAAATTCAGGCAACAGTAACTCTCTGTGAGAAGGCCAACATATTTCATTTGAATAGCGTGCTTCAAAGCAGCAGTTAGACATATGTTTAAAGAACTGAGGGAAATAATGTTTAAAAAAAAGGAAGCCATGATGACAATACCTCATCAAATAGAAATGAAAATTTTACTAGAGAGGCTCAATGGTAGGTTTGAAACAGCAAAAGAAAGGAAAAATGATTGGTGTAAAAATAACAGAAGTCAAGTGGAAATAGACAATTCAATAAGAATAGTTGCATATTTCAACATCCCACTTTGGATGATGCATAGAGCAAAGGTCAGCAAGGTTGAGATGTGGTGACCAAATACATTTATCACTGGAGCACTCCACTCAACAACAGCAGATAATACATTCTTTCAAATGCACAAAGAACATTCTCCTAAACAGACCGTGTGTGAAGCCATAAAATAAGCCTCAGTAAATTTAAGAGGCTTGAAACCATACAGAGTATGTTCTCCAGCCATAATGAAGGAAAATTAGCAATCATTAACAGAAAAAAACTTGAGGAAAAGGACTAAATATATGTTTTTTAATCCTCACCTGGGGATGTTTTCCCATTGATTTTTAGAGATAATGGAGGGGAAGGGAGGAGGTAAGGAGAGAGAGAGGGAGAGAGAGAGAGAGAGATCAATTGGTTGCCTCCCACACTCATCCTCCTATCCTGACATTGGGCCATGGATTGGACCTGCAACCCAGTTACATGCCCTTGACTGGCAATCAAACCTGCGACCCTTCAGTGCTCAGGCCTATGCTCAAATCGCTGAACACCCCAGCCAGGGAAAAATCAATATTAAGCAACACAATTCTAAATTACCAAGGATTCAAAGAAGATATAAAAAGGGAAATTATAAATACTTTGAAATGAATAGAAATGAAACAAAAACCAACCAAACAAACAAACAAAAAACAACAACATAGCAAAACTCATAAGGTGTAGCCAAGGTGATACTTAGAGGAAATTTTATATCTGGAAATATACATGTAGCAATATTAAACCAAGGAGAAAGATCTCAAACTAGTATCCTAATATTCCACATTAAGGCAGTGATTAAGGCAGGAAACAAAACCTAAAGCAATTACAAGAAGGATACAATAAAGTGTAAAAGTGGAAATTAATGAACTACAAAATAGAAAATCAGTACAAAAAAACCAAAACTTGGTTCCTTGAAAATATCAACAAATTGACAAATATTTAGTCCATTTGATAAAAAAATATAGAGAATTAATAAAATCAGGAATGAAAAAAGGGGGCATTATTACTGAGCTTATAAAAAAATTACTATATTTTATAAACAATTTTAGGCTCTCCAAATTAGATAGCATAGATAAAATGGAAAAATTTATAAACTACCAAAACTGACTCAAGGAAATATGGACATCTACATAGATCTGTAATATGTAAAGGGATTAAATTACTAATACAAAATATTACCTAGTGCAAAGAAAACCTTAAGTCCAGATCCTATCAAACATTTAAGGATTCATATAAATTCTTCACAAACTCTTCCAAAAAATAGAAGAGTACGAACACATTCTAACTTATTCTACAATGCCAGTATTGTCCTGATACCAGACCATAAAAAGGTAACACAATAAAAGAAAACCACAGGTCAATATCTCCTATGAATATGGATGCAAAAATCCTCAACAAAATATGGCAAAAATCCAGCATTATATATAAAAAGTAGTATACACCATGACTCAGTAGAATTTATCCCATGAATGCAATATTAGTTTAACATTCAGAAATCAATTAGTGTAACAAACCTTATCAATAGAATAAAGAATATCAGTTCATGTGATACAACATATTAACAAATATAAAAGATAAAAAATTTTTCATTATCTCAATAAATAAAGAAAAATCATTTGACAAGATCCCAAATCCTTTCATGATAAAAAAAAATCTTGGGCACAACAAAAATATACCTCAACACAACAAAGGACATATTTGACAAGCCCACAGCTAAGATCATATCCAAAAGTAAAAAAAAAATTGAGAGCTTTTCTCTAAGGTTAGAAAAAATACAACTATGCCCACTCTTATCGCTGTTATTCAATATAGTACTGGAAGTCTTAACCAGAGCAATTATGCATGAAAAAGGGCATCTATATCAGAAATGAAACAGTAAATTTGTTTCTATTTGCAAATGACATGTGAAAATCCTAAGGACTTTATAAAAACAAACACAAAATCATGAGAAATAATAACTAGATTCAGTAAGTTTGCAGTATACAAAATCAATATAAAAATATAAAAAATCAGTTTCATTTTTATATACTAATAATGATTTATCAAAAATATAAATTTAAAAATAATCCCATTTACTGTGACATCATAAAGAATAAAATACCTAGCAGTTAATTTTACCCAAGAGTTAAAAGACCTAGATATTGACAACTAAAAGATAGTGATGAAAGAAATTGAAGAAGACACAAATACATGGAAAGATATTTTGTGCTTATGGATTGGAAGAATTAATCTTTTCAAAATGTCCATACTACTTGAAGTGATCTACAGATTCAAGGCAATTTCTATCAAAATTCAAATGGCAAACAACAGGGGGTGGAGGACATGAGGAGGAGCAATGGAGGGATAAGGACACATATATAATACCTTAATCAATAAGGAAATTTTAAAAAATCAAATGGCAATTTCCGCAGGAATAGAAAACAAAACCTAAAATTTTTATAAAAACACAAAATTCCTGAATAGCCCAAGCAGTCTTAAAACAGAATAACAAAACTGGAGGCATAACACATCCTGATTTAAACTACATTACAAAGCCATACTAATCAAAACAGTATGGTATCTGTATAAAAACAGACATATTAATCAATGGAAGAAAACAAAGACCCCAGAAATAAATGGTCAATTAATTTACAACAAATGAATCAAGAATATACAATGGGAAAAGGATAGTCTCTTCAATAAATGGTGCTGGGAAAACTGGATAGCCATGTGTAAAGAATGAAATTGGACTCCAATTTGACACTATACACAAAAATCAACTCCAAGGGGTTTAAGACTTGAACACATGACCTGAAACCATAAATTCCTAGAAGAAAACAAGGGGGTGAGCTCCCTGAAATTGGCCTTGGCAATTGTTGTTTGGATTTGACACCAAAAACAAGGAAACAAAAGCAAAAGTAAGTGGGCTTACATCAAATTAAAAAACTTTTGCACAGCAGAGGAAACTATCAACAAAGTGAAATGGCAATCTATAGAATGGGAGCAAGCCATATCTGATAAGGTGTTAATACCTACAGTAATAAAAGAGAAATATGTAAATTGGTCATCACTCCACTACACCCAGCAGCCAATCAGGATGAGTATGCAAATTAACCCAACAAAGATAGTGGTTAATTTGCATATATAGGCATGGAGCGAAGACTGAAGACAACTGAAGATGGCGGTGGCCACAGAGCTGGAGTGAGCAGGAGGCTTGGGTTGCTCCTGGCGATGGAGGAAGCCAAGCTTCCCACTGGCCATGGCCTCTGCTCAAGGAAGAGCTGAAAAAAAAAATGAGAAGCTGACCTCCGCTCTATGAGGGGCTGGAAAAAAATGAAGGGCCTGGGAGCCTGGATCGCCGTGGGGTGTGGCCAGCCTCAAAATGGTCCTCAGCCCTTTAGCAAGGCTGGGCAGGCACCACAGTGGGGGCCCCCCTTGAAGGGGATGTGGCCAGCCTGAAAATGGCCCTCAGTCACTCACACATGCTGGCCATGCCGCCATGGCATGACGGTCCCCTCTGGGGGGTGTTGCCAGCCTGCAAAAAGCCCTCAGCTCCTCACCCAGGCTGGCTACACCCCCCTATGGAGGACCCTCCCCCCATGGGGGCATGGCCAGCCTGAAAACCACCACAGGCCCCTCACCCAGGCCACCCCACGCTCCAAGGGAACCCCCTCCCTGATCTGGGACACCCTTCAGGGCAAACCAGCTGGCCCCCACTGTGCACCAGGCCTCTATCTATACTAATAAAAGGGTATTATGCTAATTATACTGGGAGACCTTCCAAGAGACCTTCTGGACGTTCTTCTGCACAAAGAAATAGTGGCAGAGCTGAGGTAGAGGAGATTAGAGGCCAAGAGGGGAAGCCAGTTTGGGTGATCAGGCCAGGATGGGATGGCAGTTGTGGGAGATCAGGCTGTTGGGGAGGGGGGGACGTTGGGGGTGATCAGGATGGTGGGGGGGCACTTTGGAGTGTGCAGGCCAGCAGGGGGCCAGTTGGGGGCAAGCAGGCCAGTGGGGAGGGAACGTCGGAGCAAGTAAGCCAACAGGGGGGCAGTTGGGGCCAAGCACACTGGCACAGAGGGCAGTTGGGGGTGATCAGGCTGCCGGGGGGGGGACATTTGGGGGCAAGCAGGCTGGAGGTGGGGGTAGTTGTGGGCGAACAAGCTGGCGGGCAGAGTGGTTTGGGGCAATCAGGCAGGCAGGCAGGTGATTGGTTAGGAGCCAGCAGTCCTAGATTGCGAGAGGGATGTCTGACTGCAAGTTTAGGCCCAATCCCTGTAAACCGGCGGTAGGACATCCTTTGAGGGGTCCCAGATTGGAGAGGGTGCAGGCTGGGCTGAGGGACAATCCCCCCCCCCGCACCTGTGCACAAATTTCGTGCACCAGGCCAGTAGTATAAAATATATAGGGAAATCATATAACTCGGTAGCAACCCTAAGCAATCCAATTTTTAAAATTGGGCAGAGGAACTACATAGACATTTTTACTAAGAAGACATATTAATGGCCAACAAGAAAAAGTGCCAAACATCACAAATTATGAGGAGAAATACAAATCAAAACCTCAATGAGATATCACCTCACACCTGTTAGAATGGCTATTATAAAAGACATAAAAATAATAAGTGTTGGTGAGGATTTGGAGAAAAGGGAATCCTTGTACACTATTGGTGGGAGTGTAAATTGGTTCAGCCACTATGGAAGACAGTATGGAGAGTTATCAAAGAATAAAAATAGCACTACCATATGATCCTTATGGAAATCTATCCAAAGGCAATGAAAACAGCATCTCAAAGAGACATTTGTACTCCCATGTTCATTGCAGCATTATTCACAATATCCGAGATATGGAGACAGCCTAAGGGTATGTCTACGGATGAATAATTGAAGATTATGTGAGATATATATCTAGAGGGGTGGGTTTAAAGTTGTGAGTACAGGAAATCAATAATGCAATAAACAATAAATAAGCATACAAGAATAAACTCTGTGATTTGAATACTCACAACTATAACTCTACTTTTGACCATCGTGTGTGTGTGTGTGTGTGTGTGTGTGTATGTGTGTGTGTGTGTGTGCTCTGCCATGAGATAAGAAGAACATGTTTCCATTTGAAAATGGACCTTGAGAGCATTTGCTAAGTGAAACTCATCAGACAGAGGATAATAAATACTATGTGAGATCACTTTTTAAAAATATATTTTTCTTGATTTCAGAGAGGAAGGGAGAGGGAGAGAGAGCTGCATGCTGCTTACTGGGGATTGAGCCCACAATCCTGGCATAAGCCCTGACTTGGAATCAAACCCTGATTACCAGGGGCTAGTGGATGGGGGAAATGGGGAGATGGTAGTTAAACAGTACAAACTTCCAATTAGAGATGCATAGGTTCTGGAGATTGAAAACACATCATCATAATTATAGTTAATAATCCTGTATTATGTACTTGAAAGTTGATAAGAGAATAGATTTTAAATGTCCTCACCACAGAAAAGATATAGTAATTATGGGACCTGATGCAGGTATAAGCAAATACTAAGGTGGTGATAATTTTTTCCAATATATAAATGTGTCAAATCAACACATCATATACTTTAAGTTTGCACAATGTTACATGTCAATTACATCTCAATAAAGATGGGGAAAACTAGGTGGAGTTGGTGGGAGTTGGATTCTTCACTAGAGATAAGGAGCTGGCAAGAATGGGTGAAAATCAGATCCCAGCCCCTTAGCTTCACATTAAGTGAAACCCCTCACTGTATATGGGCAAAGTCAACTCAGAGAGTGTGAGTGAGTTAGGCATGGTCACATCCTTGTTAATGACCTAACCAGGTCAGGCCCCCTATCAGCATAATCCTGTTGTAGCCCCTTCCCTCCCTCCACACAGTGACTGGCTATTTTCCTCACCTTTCTCATGACCCTCTGGTGGGAGAGACCTACAGAGATGCCTAGAGTAAGCCCTGAAGGAAAGTGTTTATCCTCTCCCTGTTCTCCCATTTTTAATAGTGAAAAGGCCTTCCTTTCCTTTGAGAATCAGGAGAATTTGCAGATGATTCCTGGCACCAGGACCACCATGGTGGCACTGTCCCAGGGAAGGAGGCTCTCAAGAGCCCATTTTATAGGAAAAGACCTAAAACGCAAAAGCAGTTAAGATTCCTGATCAAGGCTAGAAGTGAAAACAGGCCTCAGGAACCTAATATGCTCTTCTCCTCTGAGCATAGCTCCTGAGGGGACAAGTTCTGGTGTCACAGGGAACTTCTGAGAACATCACTTCAGTCCAAAGCTGCGTTTCCCAGTGGAAAATGCCCATCATACTGCCTCAGTGGTCAATGTCCCTGTCTCTTCTTTAAGTTGTCACCCTAGGCATCCCCTCCCTGTGCTTCCTGCCCTCTGAGGTCTGAGAGGCAGGACACTTCCCCATGTGCTGGGAGGAAGTACCTGCTGCATTCACAACCACAGGGCAGCAGTAGGTCAGGGCCTTCTGGGCCAGACTCAGAGCCTGTCACTGATTCTGAAGGAAAGGTGAGGGCCAGCAGGGGAAGGGAGGAGACCAGGGAGTAGGAACTTTGAGGACCTGGAAGAATTCTGTGTCTGCAAGAAGCTTGCTGAGTGAGCACCTCCATTCTAGTAGGTACCAGGAAGGGCAGTGGGGTCTAAAAAGAGTAACTCCACACTCCCAGGTGTGTCAGGATGCCCGAGTTTCACACACAGCAGCTTCAGGAGCAGTGGCAAGCATCTCCTCCAGCCTATATGTCCAGGCTCTTGCTTGAGTTAAGCCCTCTCCTAACCTACTCCCCTAACAAGGAAGGAAGGAAGGGGTCTGCTTTCTCTCCTGCAGAGATCAAAACATGCTTTAGAAGGCATCAAAGACTCCCCTTGTGTATATGCAGCAAAGAAAAGATATTTCTGAGGACATAAGTGAGTCTAAACTCAGAACACGTTAAAGTGAAAATCCTGTGTGTATCTGGGCTGCACCACGTAAAACACTCCACTCTCCTCCAAGTGTGCAGAAAGCAACTTGCCAGAGATGGTAAAGGTCATGAACATGGTCTTCCAACACTTGCCCTACCTGTGCCCTTAAACACCTGCTCCCCAACACAAGCTGCCCAGGACTGTGTGGGTGGCTGTGCCCTCTGAACTCTCTCCCCTCCTATGCATGATGAGAGGTTGGACTAGGAAATCTGATCCAGACACTGAGATCAGGCACTGAGTGCATCACAATGCTTGGCCAGGTTGAGGGGGTGCTTATATTCTGAAAGTACAGGTATGTGAACCAAAATCTCTGAGAAATACACATTTGAGAGAATCCCCTAGATAATTCCCAGAGACAGGGGTTCAGGAAGCCACTGACTAGGTGAATAGACTCAGTCCCTTGGAGGTTTAACATGTAAGATCACACATGGTTTCCATTCCTCTATGACAGTATGTGTTTGTAACCCCAGATTACAGCTCTCCGGGCCTGGTCAGGAACTTTCTAAACCCAAGCTTACCCACCTACTGTCAGTTCCCGGACCCTTCTCATCTCCCGCTTTGGCCAGGACTCCTTGCATTAGCACAATTCCTGGCCTTTTCATCTGTGGCTCTTTCTCCATTTCTGCTCTGGTGTCAGTCATGGGAGTGTATTGATTTCCATGGGGGTGAACATTATGAAGGCTTTGGGGTAGGGGGTTCCTGCAGAAATATGAACGCCTTTGGATTGAGGAACAGGCCAGCCCATCATCTGAGTCATTTGCCCAGAGACAGGGTGTTCAGCTCACCTCTCCCTTGGCGTCTCCTTGAGCAGTGCCACCTGGAGAGAACAGTCACCTGTGGTGACCGGGTGGACAATGTGAAGAGGTAGAAATAGAAGTGGAAGGTGAAGCACAGAGAAGACTCAGACAGCATGTGGGGGAGGCTGGGACAGTCACAGGCCTGAGGGCACAAGGCAGCTGGAAAGGCTCAACATCTGCTCCCTGGGGAGCATGTGAGTGAGGGGCTTCGTTGTCCTGAGGCTGGAGAGGCAGACTGAGGACAAACTGCACTGTGCACAGGGACTTGGTGAGCACAGAATGTTTGATTGTGTTAAATACTGACTGATTGGCTGGAGCCACTTTACTTGGAGAAGCCTCAGCTTTGGGGCAGGATGTCGGGAGTTGCAGGGGAGTGTCCCAGTCTCTCCAGGACACTGATCATATTTAGACACATTGAGACAGGACAGTGATTTGACTCCTGAGAGCAGAGTCAGAGGCTGCAGATCACCTGGGACATAGGGTTCTTCTCCAATTTCCAAAACCAAAATTCCAGTTCTCTTCTTGTTTGTCTCCCAGGCTAACTACCCTAAGTGTTTTCCTTGTCCCTGGCAAATTTTCTAGTTCTCATGGTTTTTCAAAGTCTCCCCTGGCTGCTGAATTTCTTGGGAAAACTTAGTATCTACAGCTTTGGTCACTAATGTAGAATTACCTGGAAAATTTTAATATCTAAAGCTTTCTCACTCCCATAAGTGTAACAATCTCCTGTATACCCTTTGCCTTTGAAATCCCTGAAAGTACAAACTCAAAGTCACCAAACCCTCTCACAGTATCATTACAAATCCAGTCTAAGCCCTTCCACTGTTCTTTCCTCTATTTTGACATTCTGGGGAATCAGGAAGCAAGACTGTGTCTGTGTGGTGTCATTAGCTCTTTGGATTTGGCCTGATACATTATAGGTAGTTAAACCTATTTAATTAATAAATGAATGAAATTTTGTTTGGGACTCTTTTGGGTAAGCATGGGAGGACAGAGAGATGAGGAAAATGCCTATTTTAAGAATATGTGCATACATGACCCCTGGAGTGAGCTCTGTGAGGGGAATGGGCAAACTCAGTGCTAAACAGAGGACCCCAAACTTGTCTGGAGTGAAACAGTAAGAGCCCTGAATGTGCATTTAACTGGGTCTGTGTCCTTGACCAGCTGGGAGATATGAACTTCATTAGATTATACTTCCATTCCCCAGGTATAAAATGAGGATAATAAACCTACTCTGATCTTCATGGAAGAGGATGAAGAGGGCATCAGATCATTCACTGGATGTTGTGTGACTCACCAGGTAGAATGTTAGAGGACCAGAATGGAGGGTTAAAGGGGTATCTTATTAGCAGGCAGCAGGTTTAAGAGGGTGGAGAGTGTGGAGGAGAGAGAGAGTGAGAGAAGGAAGAAGGAAGGAGGTGATCTCATCTAATCCTCCCAAAACCACCAGAATAAACAAATCAATACTCTTAGTCTCATTTTTCAACAATGTTTCATGTTTAGATTAAGCAACTTCTGAGGTGCCACAGCTGGCCAATGGCAGAATGGATCTCCAGACAACTGTTCATCCACAGGCTATTGCACCCTCCTGACCGCTTTCCTTGGGCTGGAAATTGGGAGAAGTATGGCAGAGGCTACTGAAGCCTAAATAGGGATAGCTCTGCAGGGTTTGGACCACTAAGGATAATGGAGGTGAGTGCCAGAAACCAATTCCAGCATGTTCAGCAGGTCTGAATCATCTGGAGTGGCAATGGCATTTTCCCAAACCTGAATAGGATACATTAAATTGATTGTCCCTGCCAGACAGCTAAAGGGCATCTTAATCTACATGTCATTGCCTCCTACTGGCCTAACACCTGAACAACTGTAGGCTAATTCCCTGATTCTGACAATGCTTGTATATCCCCTTTGAAGTGTATATCTCTGCCTCACCTCAGGACAAGTTGTGTTAATAAAAACCATAGTGTCCTGAGAGGAGGAGACCTTAAGACCTTAGACCAGTGATGGCGATCCTATGACACGAGTGTCAAAGGTGACACGCCAATTCATTTTTTTGGTTGATTTTTCTTTGTTAAATGGCATTTAAATATATAAAATAAATATCAAAAATATAAGTCTTTGTTTTACTATGGTTGCAAATATCAAAAAATTCTCCAGATTTCCTGAACCCTTTCTTGATGCTGTAACAAGAACCCCGGCAGGTGAGGTCATGTCTAGAATGATGAAGGGGACCCCCTAGACAAATGACCTCCAAGTGTTGAACGTCTGCAGGAGCACATGGTGAAGCCAGGGTGACAGAGATAGATGGTGAAGATCCTCCTGAGATCAGTAAGGCTTTGGTTGGAAAAGCAGAGTTGAGACACTATTGTTCTTGTTCCAAAGCCTCCAGTGTCCAGGCAACCAGGATACATTTTTGGAAGCTCACAGATGACTTGTCCTCCAGGTTGCGAAGACACCACACTGGCCCTGCAGGAGCCCGGGCTGAGGCTCATCCTGGTGGGGAAGACAGGGACTGGGAAGAGCGCTACCAGGAACAGCATCCTGGGCCACAGGTGCTTCCTCTTCAGACACACAGCCACTTTGGTGACCAGAACCTGGAAGGTGGAGAGTTGCAGGGGGGACAGGTGGCACATGGAAGTCATGGACACCCTGGACCTTTTTAGCTCCCTCGTCCCCAAGACATTCCTGGGGTGCAAGGAGCAGGCCAGATGCTACTTGCTGTCTATAGCTGGGCCCCAGGTGCTGTTCTGGTGACTCAGCTGGGCATGTTCGAGCTCAAGGTTCTGTTCGGGGTCAGTGTGGTGGCGCGTACCATCCTGCTGTTCACACGCAAGGAGGACCTGAGTCAGGACTCTTTGCAGAATTTCCTGTACCACAGGGAAAACCTTGCGCTGTGGGCTCTGGTGGCTGAGCGTGTGCACCTTGGACAACTTGGAGGCATGTAGGAACCTGGAGGCCCAGGTGCAGGACCTGCTGGTGCTGGTGGAGCGCCTGGTACTGGACCACTTGGGTGCCCCCTATTCCAAGGACATGTACTGATTGGCACAGGCACTGGCCTTCTGGAGCCCCAAGAAGCAGCTGAGAAGGGTGGCATAGAGGCTGGTGGGCTGCACGTAGGGGTGATGTGGTCGCCAGCTCCTGTGGTGGCTGCACATATGGATGGTGGTGCACAGCTGTGCTGCTGGGCTTCCTAATCCTGTGTTGCCATCTGTAGGCCAGAGACCATAGTTGAGATACATTGAGTGACAGAGTATATAAAAGTAGGACTTGGAACCATCACCTGACAATCACATTCTGCCCTGGTGTCTGTGTGTCCAAGGCCGACAGCATTTCCTTGTGTCTTTCACCTGGCAGTAACCTACAATCCAAAGACAAAAATCCTGCCCACTCCCATCTCTCCCCAAACCTGCCCATGGGACCTGGCCCTCCCTGAGCTCTTCTTACTGGAGTCCAACAAGTGTTGCTCTTGCCTGTTTTCTACTGATCTCAGGCTGCCGTACCACATCCTGGAATTATCTCTGTTTGCCCCAGGGGTCCAAGGGCCAGAGCCAACACAAAGCCTCAGTCCAGACCCGTTTGTTTCAACTGAATCTGAATTGCATGAACAAATGCCTGGACATTCACCTTGTGTTAACGGAAATCAATATTTGTAGATGTTCCTTCATCTGCCTTATATGACCATTGAACAAAGACACTGTTCTGTCATTCTTAACCCCTTCTGCAAAAACAATGCACCTAAGTGCAGAGACACCCCTTAAATGCCCTCCCCCGCCACAGGTAAACATTGAAGTAAGTGCCCATAAGAAGATAAAACACTGAACCGCCCATATGTCTCAGGAATGGATGCCTCCTCCCTGGTCTCCATTCAGACCTCTTAGCAGCTTGAATGCAGAGGCTTCTACAAGTCCAAGAAAACTTTAACCAGAGACTTGAGTCTCTAGGAGCCACTGAGACCTTGGCTCATCTGGCCACCCACACTTGCCCTATCTCCAACTTCCCCATCTTCACACACAAACTCAAGCCCACCTCCAATACCGCTGGGTAATTTCAGATCACTTCCCAACAATATCCTCCACCCAGTGCTTTCACAGACAGAGATTCCCAGGTCCCTGATTCCCTTACATCACTAAAGAAACATGTAAAAATGGAAAATATTCTGCAGTAGTTGAGTGAATATTGGAGCGAGAGGACCACAAGCCCCGCCTGAAAACCAATGGGACCAAGAATGAAACCACCAGTGCCAAATGCTGAGACTTGATATTCCCTCTGCTGCAAAGGCCATTGTGATTCAAGGGTTGTGCACAGATCCCAGCAGAGGCACTGATAGAGATATTGAATGTGGTCTTGTCCACTTGTCGATATCCTTTTGCGAGAAAACTCTACCATTGTCACTTTGCTGAGGAAGGAGATGATCACTGATGAAAATAAATGAGAAAAAAGAATAGAAAAGTGTCTAGTGTGATGAAATACTTGATTATTGCTATTTGGTTAGGAGGAATGGAGCTCAGAGAGTCCCCAAGGAATATTAATTGAGCTGGTGGAAATCTAGGAAGGGGCATCCAGGAGTTCCATGGGACTTGCACACCCCACTATGGTTGCAATACAGATGACTATGGAAGGGAATATTTGTTTCCGTCTACACATCAAATAAAAGACAGAGATTGGCAGAATAGATTAAAACTCATGACCCAACCATATGCTGCTTACAGAAAAGTCCATTCGAATATTATGGTAGAAACAGCCTGAAAATTAAAGGACGAAAAAATCAGTGGTGCAAATATTACTCATGTAAAAGGAAGAAGGAGTGGTTGTATTGATAGCAAATAAATTAGATCTCAGAACAAAGAAAATTACCAGAAACAGAGAGAAACAATAAAAAGCGATAAATAGGTGACTCCTCCAAGAAGAAAGAGCAATCCTAAATGTATTTCACAAACAACAGAGATGTAAAATATGTGAAGCAGAAACTGACAACTGAAAGGAGAAACAGACAAATCCACAATTATAGTTAGAAACTCCACCACCCCCTCAACAATTGACAGAACAGCTACATAGAACCAGGATTAGAAGAATTCCATTACACCCCCAATGAACACATCTACTGATGTTTTTAAAGTTGATATTTGCTGAGGACATATTTTTTCAGTTGCACAGGGAACATACACCAAGACAGGCCATATCCTGAGCCATAAAAAAGCTCACAACATTGGAGAGAATTAAAATCATATGAAATACATTCTTGAACCACAATGGAATTGAGCTGGAACTCCATAATAGAAAGGTAGCAGAAATATCTTCTGCACTGCCCTATGAACAGCATCATGACTCCCTAAATCTTCATCAGAATCTGAGAAAAGACTCTGTTCATTGTCCTCCAAAGTCAAACTCTATGTCTGAATAGGAACTTTTCTGAGTGTGGAAGACACTCAGGACACTGTCAGTGAAGGATCCCAGAGTAAGGGGTAAGTGGCCATTTCCCCCCTTTTTGGCTACTCATTGCTGAAGCAAATCTCCTTTGTTATGGGAAGAGCAGATAATGTTCCCTACCCCACGCCTGTCCCCTTGTCCCAACACTCACTCACTTCTTTTCCACTAAGAGGACAGATGACCTTGCTCAAGAAGGGACAACTTCAGTCTCTGCTCTCCCCTGGCCAGCCCTCGCTCACCAGTTATGACATGCTAACTCTGTGAGCATAATCGGCCTGGTGTAATTTAGCCTCTTCATACAAGTTCTGAGAGCAGAAGCCTGGTCAGGGGGAGATATCATCCTGGCTGAGTTGAGAATCAGCTTTATACAACACTGGCAACACCACAGGTCATATCTCTAGAAGGCTGTGAACAGCCTTCTCCTCCACCTACTCACACTGGTTATGGGAGATCTTTAAACAGGAGAGACTGTCTATTTCTTTCTTTCTTTTTTCTAAAATATCTTTATTGATTTTAGAGAGGAAGGGAGAGGGAATGAGAGATAGAAACATCAATGATGAGAGAGAATTATTGATTGGCTGCCTCCTGCATGCGCCCTACTTGGCATCAAGCCCTCAACCCAGGCATGTGTCCTTGATCTGAATCAAACCTGGGACCCTTCATTCTGCAGGCTGATGCTCTATCCATGGAGCCAAACCAGGTAGGGCGAGACTCTCTATTTCTGACAAAGGAGGAAACTGGGGCCTAGAAAGTGTGGATGGCACACAGAAAGCAACACACTGCCATGCATTCTTGCTAAGAGTTTAAATGTAGCAGAATATTTTGCAAGCATAGCTCCAGGCAGTATGAGCTTCACAGGAACCCAATCCAACACCACAATTGTAGCCAACTTCCAAGAAGAAATGAATGTTTAACTGAACAAATAGTGTGCAAAAGGGATATGAATCCCCCCTCTCTTTTACTTGCTAAAGGAAATAAACTACCTTGTGACAACCACTTTTTGTTCTTAAATAGAACATCCCAAATGTGAGACCCTTGCGTTCAGTAACATCATGAAACTTTAGCCACAAAAGTGTCTAGGGCCAGGACAGATTCAGAGATATAGGATCAAAGACTTGCTGCTGAGTTAACAATAGCTGGTACAGATGACAACAAAACAATGGTTTCCTGCTGTGGAGGACAAACACTCTTCTACTTGCAACAAATGAAGAAAATGCTATAGTGCAAGGACTAAAATGACCCGATTTATGATGAGTTTGTCTTGTGGCCAAACTCTTTTCAAGGCAACAATTTGCTTGTTGCTTCTTCCTATGTGATCCTAACTTTAAGATAAAGAAAGGTATTGAGTGTTAAAAAACAGACTTACTTCCAAAAGAGTAGCCTCTCATTTTACATACTTTTCTTGGTGCCCAGGTGAGGAGGAGCTCAATGTAACTGTTACATGTGCCACCAGGCTATGTGTTAATAACAGATACAAGGTTCTGCATTATGGTGCCCTTTCCCTGAAGAAATTTTCACACAGTATTTCTAATGGACTTGGTCACTTATATAGCAATTGTTAGTGAAGTGCCCAGCGAGGAACCCATATTGGAATGACCTTCAGAACTCCAAAACTCTGAGCAACAAACAAGTACCTGGTCTCAAGCCACAGGAGAAGCCACTCAGAGTGTGAAACCACAAGGGCAAAGTATAAGCCAATCTCAAACCCAGTCACCTAGAAAACAAAGGACAATGAGGCCAAAGCTGCAAAACAGGAAACACAGCACAAAATGCTTTTCTCAGTCAACATCATGAGAATGTGAGATAAAGAAAATCAAGAATGAAATAGAAAGAGAAAGCAATCAGACAACTGAAATAACAGGCAGCAGAAGGTAAACAGCTAGGAAAACCAGTTGGAGGAAATTCAAAAGGAGACAGCCCTTTTCCTGCAGCTAGGAGATTTTATTTGAGTCTTTTACTCAATGAAAACAAACGGATATAGAAATAAGCAAATATGTCTTCTTTTAAATCTGATGGGGGTAACACAAATTTTTTTCCTCACACTTGATATTTGTCTATAATGTATCCAATATTCCAAATATGTAAGGAATATAAAAATTTGTTAAATTGACTTTTCAGGCCTTTCAATATAAAGTGGGTAGGAGGGAGAATAAGGTGTTTTGATTTGTTGTTTATTAAACCAAAGCTGGACGTTCTAAAAAAGACATGTCATTTTTATCCATGAAGGAACAGAATCCCATATACACAAATAAAAGCATTTTAAAAATTAGAGGGAGAAAAGACAGTTGTTAGTGAAGTGCCCAACGAGGAACCCATATTGGGAGGACATTTAGAGCAAAGAGAAGAGAGTCATCAAAATGAGAGAGAAAGTCTGTGTGCTGATTCTTGTTCTCTGCACCATCTCCAGTAAGGGTTCTAAAACTAAAAAAAAAAAAAAAAAAAAAAAAAAAAGAAGAAGAAATGAGTGAGTATGAATAGTTCTGCATAAATACCAGTGTTGTTTTTTAATAAACAATAAAAATGGTGCATTTGGGGTTTTCAGAGTCACAGGCTCAAGTAGAAACAGTGCACAGTGTCACAGGAATGAGGAAACAGGAGAGGCTGAGGAAAAGGAAGGGGAACTCTCAGAAACAGAGGGGAGGACTGTGAAGTCTTCCGTGCTGTGTAATGGTAGTTTGGACCAATTTCACCAAGTCATCAAGGAGTGCAGGACACTCAACTGACATGCAACAGACAAATCATATGTTGAGGGCCTTGAACATATCAGATATCAGGATGTAATTCAATAAGTAAACTATATTATAAATCCCAGATATCTATACTTACATATGGTACATACTTCTCACTTAATTACTTGTATTTATAAGTTGCCACATTCAATTTGCTACTATTTTGGTGAGGATTTTTATGTCTACTAGTATATTCATAAAGGATATTGGTCTGTAGTGTTTTTTTCTTGTAATATCTTTGAAGGATCCTGACCTCATGAAATGAATGGGGAAGCACTTCCTTCTCACCTGGTTTTTGAAAAAGTGTCTGCAATGTATTGCTGTTAATTCTTTAAATGTTTAATGAATTCACCAGTGAAGCCATCTGGAACTGGGATTTTCTTTGGTTGTAGATTTTTATTTTAATTTAACCTCTTTCCTTTTATAGATATATTCAGATTTTATTTTGGCTTGAGTCACTTTGAGTAGTTAGTATCCTTCTAGGAATCTAATGTACAGCATAAAAAAGCAAAAGCAGAAAAGACAATTTGGTTTATTCCTCAGTTTGCTGACAGCCTCCAGCTTCCACACTGTCACGAGCTTTTGAGGAAAAGCCATGCCCTTCCCAGGCCAAGCTCAGCAGAGGTCCCAATGGAATTGAGCTGGAACTCCTTAATGGAAGGAAACAGCAATATCTTCTGCACAGCCCTATCAGCAACATCATGACTCCCTAAATGGTCATCAGAATCTGGGGAAAGACCTTGTTGATGGCCCAAATTATACCTCTGAATATGGAGTTCTCTGAGCTTGGAAGAAACACACCAAACTGTCACTGAAGGATGGCATGTAAGGGGTAAATGGTCATTTTTCCCTGTTTTTACTACCCATTGCTGAAGCAAATCTTCCTTGTTTGAAAGAACAGATAATGTTCCCTACCCCCACATCCATCTCTTGGTCCCAACACTCACTCACCCACTTTACACTAAGAGGACAGATGACCTAGCTCAAAAGGGACTACTTTAGTCTCTGCTCACCCTTGGATAGCCCTTGCCCATCAGTTATGGCATGCTAGCTCTGTGAGCATGAGAGGCCTGGTGTAATTTAGCCTCTTCATACAGGTTATAAGAGCAGCGGTCAGGTCAGGGAAGACATGTTCCCAGCTGAGTTGAGAATCAGCTTCACAGAACACTGTTAACACCACCACTGTGAACAGTCTCCTCCTCAGTCCATTTACATTGGTTTCAGAAGATCTTTAAACAGGAGAGACTGCTGTGTATTTCTGACAAAGGAGGAAACAGGGTCCTAGAAAGTACTCTTATGTGCCATCTACTATGGCACCCACCAAGCCTCACACTGTGCAGGATTCAGGAACCAAATCTCAGTCTTAGAGTTCCTCTGTTCCTCAGGTACCTCTTCAGATAAGACTGTGGGAAATGTGTCAATGAAACACCACAAGTCAGAGTTGGGTGGGGAGATATCTGAACTAGAAAATCCAGTTTCTCTTCCCTTATCTGTGCTCAAGTTAGGAAAAAAAGTAAAATAATTTTCCAGTATTGAGAAATGAGAGTTGAAATCTCCAACTGTAAATGTGCATTTCACTCTTTCTCCTTTTGTTTTTGTCAGCATTTACTTCTTGAATTTTGAAGCTCTCTTGTTTTTTGTTTTGAAGCTCAGTTACATATGAAGTACATTAAAATTCAATATTATTGTCTTATTGATGAAGTAACCTATTTATCATTATGAAATGTCCTTCCTTATCCAGGGTATACAGATGGTATCATTCTGAAGCCTGCTTTGTCTGATATTAATACAGCCCCTGCAGGTTTCATGTGCCTAATCTGGGCATGGTGTGTCCCTTACATGGTATATCTTTTTTAATTCTTTTCCTTTAACCTGTCCGTGTCCCTATATTTAAAGTGGGATTTCCTTTAGACAGCATTCAGTTGGGTCTTGCTTTTTCAAATCCAATCTGACTGTCCAATTAGAGCATGAAGATAATTTACATCTAATATGATTATTGATAAGGTTGTGTTTAAATTCATCCTCTTGCTGTTTGTTTCAGTTTGCCCAATCTATCCTTTTTTTTTGCCTTTTTCTGCTTTTTTTTGTAAATTTTTAAAATTCTATTTTATTTCAACTCTTGCGTTATTAGCTATATCTCATATGATTTTCTTAGTGGTTGCTCCACATTTTGCAATATGCACCTTTAACTTACCATAGTCTACTTTCAGCAAATGTTATATCACATCACATATGCTGTAAGGTATCTTTCCACCCTCAACATCACTATTATACATTTACAGAGAATATAAACTCAACCATATATTATTATTTTGCTTTCAAGAATCAATTGGCTTTTGCAGACATTTTTAATTGATAAAAATATTTTCTGTTTATCCACCTATTCATGATTTTAGGTGGCTCAATCCTTTGTTGAGGAGTCAGTTGTCACCCATTTTCATTTTCCACACACCTGACCAATGTCCAAATCAGTCCTGAGCAGCCTGTTGTTCAGTG
>NW_005872031.1:44324-61006 GCF_000147115.1 Myotis lucifugus
TTAGCAAATTTAAAAGTATTGAAAAAACAGTAAATATCTTTTCGGACTACAATATTATTCAACTAGAGAAGTTGCTAACAGGAGAAAAATGGAAAAACTCACAAAAACATGAAAATTAAACAATACACTCCTTAACAACCAATGGATACAAGGAAGAAGTCATAAAGGAAGTAAAAATATTTTGATATAAACAAAAATGGAAACACACATACAAAAACATGAAATTCAGCAGAAGCAATTCTAAGAGGAAGGGTATAATGATAGATGCAACATTAAGAAAGAAGAAAGGTCTCAAATAAACAACTTAACTTTACATTGAGGACTCAGAAAAAAAGAGAACAAACCAACCTAAATTAAGCAGAGGAAGGAAACAGAGATAAGAAAAACAATAGAAAAGATTTTTAAAAAAACAACAACAACCTAGGAGCTAGTTTTGAAAAGATAATAAAAAATGTACAAACATTTAACTAGACTAAAATTTTCAAGTAAAGAAGGCTCAAATAAATAAAATCATAAATGAAAAAGGAGACATTACAACTGATATAGCAAAAATACAAAGGATCATAAGAGACTACTATGAACAGTCATGTGCCAAGAAAAGTATAAACTAGAGGAAATGGATAAAATTCCTAGAAGCATAAAACCTACCAATATTGAGTCATAAAGAAACACAAAATATGAACAGGCAAATAATGAGTAAAGAGCTTGAAGGAGGAATAAAACATCTCCAAACAAAGAAAAGCCCTCACCAAACAGTTTCACAAGTGAGTTGTAGCAAACATTCGAAAAACAATTATTACCCATCCTTTGCAAACTCTCCCAAACTCATTTTGTGAGGGCAGAATAACTCATATATCAAAACCAGACAAGGGCACTACATGAGAAAAAAAAAACTATAGGCCAATGTCTCTGATAAATATACATGCAAAATCCTCCACAAAAGATTAGGAAATTGAAATCAAGGGAATATAAAAGGATCTTAGACTACCATCAAGTGAGATTTTAATAAGGGTGAACTTCCTGTTATTAGAGTAAACCTGTACCATGCTATGGTGGATATCATTGTTAGTTACAACAAGAATCTTAAGGTATGGGCAGCTCTTACTAAATGCATCTTGCTAAGTGTTTAAATGAAGCACAGTATTTTGTAGGCATAGTGGTATGCAAGATGAGCTTGCCAGCAACCTAACCCAACCCCACAATTGTAGCCAACTGCAAAGAAATCAATGTTTAATTAACCAGATAGTATATAAAAGCACTCCCTTTAGGGAGACAGAGCTTTGTATGTGAATTCTTCATCTCCTTTACTTGCTGAAGAAACTAAAACTACCTTACAACAACCACATCTTGTGCTTAAAGAGACCATCTAAAGCGTGAATGTCTTGAGTAACATCATGAAACTTTAGCCACAAAGTGTCTAAGGCCAAGACGGATTAGGAGATATAGGATCTAAGAGTTGCTGGTGAGTTAACAATAGCTATTACCGATTTCAACCAAACAATATTTTCCTTCTGTGGATAACAAACAATCTTCTACTTGCAACAAATGAAGAAATGCTATTGTTATGCCCAGATTTCAAGATCCCCCAAAGGACATCACCAGGGAGCACAGAGTCCAATGCAAAAGCATAGAGTCTTTATTCAAGCCCGGGACTTGGTCTCTCTGCCTCCCCTACCGATGCAGCGATAGGGTGCAAGAGAGCCCCAAGTTCCAAGAGAACAAAGAATTTATAGGGCTTGGGGTCGGGGGGTGGGGGCACACTATGACCACTGATTTGGCCAATTCCGGTTGGTTGAGTGAGGGCCGGGGGCTAGTGACGCAAGGGCAGGGTGCAGCTAGGGTCTGGTTACACAAAGACAGGGGGGGTGGCTAGCATACTTTTGGTCTTGGGCTAGTTTCCCCCACTTTCCCATTGGCCGAGATAAGGGCAGACTGAGTAACTGATACATTCTGTGGCTTTTTCTTGAAAGAGGAGTTAGGGACACAGCTATCAGTCCTGTTCTGTCCTTTCACAATAGTGCAATGACTAAAATGACCCCTTTATGATGAGTTTGGCCTTGTAGCCAAACTCTTATCAAAGTAACGTTTTGCTTGTTGCTTTTTGCTATGTGATCCTAAATTTAAGACAAACGTTGGGGTGAAGTATTAAAAAACACCAACTTATTTCCAAAGCAGTGGCCTCTAATTTTACATACTTTTTTCTCGGTGCCCAGATCAGAGGAGCTCAATGTAACTGTTACAGGTGGTGCCAGGATATGTGTAAATAACAGGTACAATGTTCTGCATTATGGTGGCTTTTCCCTGCAGAAATTTTCAGACAAAGTATTTCCAATGGACTCGATCACTTATCCAGCAGTTGTTAGTGAAGTGCCCAGTGAGGAACCCATATTGGAACGACCTTTAGAACTCCAGCTCTGAGCAACAAACAGGTGCCTGGTCTCAAGCCGCACCAGAAGCCACCCAGAATGTGAAACCACAAGGGCAAAGTATAAGCCAGTCTCAAACCCAGTCGCCTAGAAAACAAAGGACGATGAGGCCAAAAGCTGCAAAACAGGAAGCACAGCACAAAACCGCTTTTCTCAGCCAACATCCTGAGACTGTGAGACAAAGAAAATCAAGAATGAAAAAGAAAGAGAAAGCAATCAGACAACTGAAATAACAGGCAGCAGCCAGCAAACATATGGGAAATCCAGTTGGAGAAAATTCCAAAGGAGACAGCCCTTTTCCTGCAGCTAGGAGATTTGAATGGAGTCTTTTAATAGTCCAAGAAAACAAATGGGTACCTGATATAACCACACATATGTCTTCTTTTAAACAGGAAGGGAGTAACCTGAATGTTTTTTGGTCCACACTTGATATTTGTCTATCATTTTCCAATATTTCCAATATGTGGAAAATTGTAACCTGTTTGTTAAATTGACTGTTCCTGCCTTTCAACATAAAGTGGGGAGCAGGGAGAGCAGGTGTTTTGGTTTGTTGCTTTTTAAACCAAAGCTGGAGTGTCTAAAAGAGACATATGATTTTTATCCATTAAGGGACAGAATCTCATATACACAAATAAAAGCATCTTAAAAATTAGAGGGGAAGAAAGAGGGAAGAACAAAGAGAAGAGAGTCATCAAAATGAGAGAGAAAGTATGTGTGCTGAATCTTGTACTCTGTAGCATTTCCAGTAAGGTTTCTAAAACTAAAAAAGAAATAGCTGAATATGAATAGTTCTGCAGAAATACTGGTGTTTTTTAATAAACAGTAAATATGGTGCTTTTGGGACTTTCAGAGTCACAGGCTGAAGTAGAAACAGTGCACAATGTCACAGGAATGAGGAAACAGGAGAGGAACTCTTAGAAACAGAGGGGAGGACTGTGAAGTCTTCCGTGCTGTGTGATGGTAGTTTGAACCAATTTCAACAAGTCACCAAGGAGTTGGAGACACTCAGAGGACATATGACTGACAATTTATTGAGGACCTTGGACATATCAGATATTGGGGTATAATTCAATAAGTAAACTATCATAAATCCCAGATATGTATATATATATATATATACAGTACATACTTCTCACATATGTACTTGTATTTGCAATTTGCATCATTCAATTTGCTACTATTTTGGTGAGAATTTTTATGTCTATATTCATAAAGGATATTGGTCTGTAGTTTTTTTTTGTAGGATCTTTGAAGAATACTGACCTCATGGAATAAATGATGAAGTACTTTCTCCTCTCCTGGTTTTTGAGAGTGTCTGCAATGTATTAGTGGTAATTCTTTAAATGTTTAATGAATTCACTTGTGAAGCCATCTTGGACTTGGTTTTTCTTTGGTTGTAGGTTTTTATTTTAATTTAACCTCTTTTAGATTTTATTTTGGTCTGTGTCACCTTCAGTAGTTTGTCTCCTTCTAGGAATCTAACATACAGTATTAAAAAACAAGAGAAGAAAAGAATTTATTTAGCATTTAGCTGACCGATTCCAGCTGCCAGAAGCCACCTGAGGTTTACCTAAGGAGGGCCAAAAATAATCCCACTATATTAATCGAAAAGTGTGCAAACATATACACTAATAAAAGAAAAACATGGTAATTAGCATACGACCGCTACCCTTTTCATTGGCTAATCAGTGAGTATATGCAAATTAACTTACAACCAAGATGGCGGCTAATTTGCATATGTCAGCTCCAAGCCACAGACTGAGGCTTTAGGCCTGGGTAAGGGAGGAGCCAGCCAGCGATCATTGAGCCAGCGATGGTTGATGGCGGTGATGGCAGGGGAAACCGGGGTGGAGCCAGCCAGTGATCATAGATGGCGGCAGTGGAGGGGAGCTGGGGGTGCCCCAGCCCAGGCCTAAAACCTCGGCCTGAGGCTTTAGGCTTGGGCCGGGGAGGAGCCAGCCAGCGATCTTCCACAGTGGCGGCGGCGGTGGGGAGTTGGGGGTGCCCTGGCCCAGACCTAAAGCCTCGAGCAGAGGCTTTAGGCTTGGGCTGGGGAGGAGCCAGCCAATGATTGTTGATGGCGGCGGAGGCGGGGGACCAGGGCGGAGCCAGCCAGCAATCGTTGATGGCAGCGGCGGGGAGCTGGGGGTGCCCCGGCCCAGGCCTAATGCCTTGGCCAGAGGCTTTAGGCTTGGGCCGGGGAGGAGCCAGCCAGTGATCCTTGATGGTGCTGGTGGCCCGAACCAGGGCGCAGCCAGCCAGCGATCCTTGATGGCCACGGTGGCTTAGAGCTGAGGGTGCCCTGGCCCAGGGCTAATGCTTCGCCAGAGGCGTTAGGCCTGGGCAGGGGCCAAACCCCAATTGGTGTGAACTACAGAGGAAACACCTTTTCTGACTGCTGATTGGTTAAGCTCCCTGTATGCCACTGGTAATATTCTTAGTAACTTGGGTAATAAGAGTCCAAAAAGTGATCTAGGGTTTTTTTTACCACACTCCTGGAGAAAAAAATGAAGGTCTGCTGCTAGAGGGTTAAGAAATGTCATATCCTGTCCTAGCCAGTTTGGCTCAGTGGATAATGCCTCGGCCTGCCCAACGCAGATTCTGGGTTCAATTCTGACCAAGGGCATGTACCTAGGTTGAAGGTTCCTCCCTGGTTCCGGCCCAGGTCAAGGCTCATGCAGGAGGCAACCAATCAAAGTGTTCCTCTCACTTTGATGTTTCTCTCTGTCTTTCCCTTTCTCTTCCACATTCTCTAAAAATAAATGGAAACATATCCCCAGGTGAGGATAAAAAAATAATAATAAAGAAATGTCATATCCTATGAAAGACACTTCTTGAAAATGCCTAAAGAAAGTTGTCATTTTTTCATGGTGAAGGGACTGGAGTCTGTGTTGATGAAAACACCTTGGTGGCTGCGGTGACTGGCAGTGGCTGCAACAGTGCGGTGATGGGGCTGGTGCCTTCGCCTGATCAGCCCGGTCGACTCCCACAAAGGGAGGCCAGACTGTGGCTTAGGCCCACTCCCCAAGGGGAGCAGGGAAAAGGTAGCAGGACATCCCCTAGGGCTCCCAGTATGTGATAGGGGGCAAGCTGGGCTGAGGGAACCCCCTCCCCAGTGCACAAATTTTTGTGCACTGGGCCCCTCGTCCTATCTAATAAAAGAGAAACATGCAAATTGACCATAACTCCGACACCCTTCCCATTGGCTAATCAGCAGGATAAGCAAATTAACTGCCAACCAAGATGGCGGCCTGCAGCCATGCAGCTGAAGCGAACAGGAGGCTTGCTTGCTCCAGCGATGGAGGAAGCCAACGTTCCCAGCCTGCCGCAGCCCGGCTCTGAGCTGCACTCTCAGCAACTATGTTGCAATTATAGAAGCTAAACAGGCTCCAGAGACCTGCTTTCAGCCAGCTTCAGCCTCAGAGCTTAGAGCTGCAGTGATGGCAACAGAGTTTCAATTATAGAAGCCAAACAGACCCAGAAAACTGCTTTCAGCCCTCAGAGCTGGAGCCGGCTCTCAGCTCCAGTGACAGCTATCGAAGGTAAATAAATCCCAGAATAAAAAAAGAAAAGAAAAAAAGGAGAGGCTGGGAGCTTAAGTTGCCCTCCAGCCTGAAAATGGCTCTCAGGCCCTCACCCAGACTGGCCAGGCACCCCAGTGGGGACCCCCACCCTGAAGGGGGTGTGACCAGCTACAAACAACCATCAGCCCGTCATCCAGGCTGGCCAGGCACCCACCCTGATCTGGGACACATTCAGGGCAAACCAGCCAGCCCCCAACTGTGCACCAGGCCTCTATCCTATACTACAGGCAGGGCGGGACAGCACAAGCTGCCATCCGGGCCCCATGTGCAGCCCTAGGCAGCAGGGCATAAGTCCCACCTCCAGCCGGGACCTCTGTGTGCCACCTGAGCCCCCAGCCGAGATCCCCGTGCTGCCTAAGCCCCACACTGCTAAGCCCCGCCCCAGCTGGGACCCTATGACTATTGGAGAGCAGGAAAGTGCCACTGGGCCCTGGGTTGCTGTGGTGATCCGGCCATTGGTAAGTAGAAAAGTGCGGCCTTTGGTAGCCCCCAGCTGCACCTGATCCGGGAGCAAGAAAGCAAGCCTGGCCTGAGGGCAGCCCCCAGCTGGGCCTGATCCCGGAGCAGGAAAGCAAGCCTGGCCTGCGGGCAGCCCCAAACTGGGCCTGAAACGGGAGCAGGAGAGCAAGCCCGGCCTGTGGGCAGCTCCAAGCTGGGCCTGCTCCCTGGTTGCCATGGACACCTGGGAGGGGGAAAGCCCGGCCTGTGGGCAGCCCCCAGCTGGGCCTGCTCCCCAGCCATGGCGATCCAGGAGTAGGAAAGCCCGGCTTGCAAGCAGCACCCCCATCCTGGCCATAGCTCAAGGGAGAGTACAACACGCAGAGGAGGCCAGGAGCCTGAGAGATCAACACAGAGGGGTTCCTGCTCCAAGCCTCCATGGTGTGGCTGGGGGCAGGCCCCCAGAGGACACACACACACACACACACACACACACACACACACGGCAACTGCTTCGAGCCTACGTGGCACGGCTGGGGGCAGGCCCTAGAAGACACACACACACACACACACACACACACACACACACACACACGATGCCTGCTCCGAGCCTCTGCTGCCAGACTGTGGCCATCAGTCAGACATCCACTGAGGGCTCCCAGACTGTGAGAGGGGCAGGCTGGGCTGAGGGAACCCCACCCTGCAGTGCACGAATTTCGTGCATCGGGCCTCTAGTTTCTATATAACAGAAGCAACCTGAATAGCTAACAAATTATTAAAACCATTTTTAAATTCAATGGTAGTCAGTAAAATGGACATGTAAACAGACAAAGACATCATTATGTATGTCCTTAAGGTGATAAAAAAATTAACAGTGGAATATCACCAAGTGCAAGTGCAGATTTGGGGACTTCTCACACATGGCTTGTGTCAATGAGAATTGGCATAGTGGTCTCGAGTCATATTGACAGTATCTAGTCAGATGAAAGCCATCCATCAATTGTTGCACAGAGATATGCAGTATGTGGGGATTATTTTGCAGGAAGCATATATTTTGGAACAGCCTAAAAGTTTGTTAATAAATAATTGGATACAATTTTATACAAATAATGTCATTTATGTAAAAGCTTAAAATAAAAAATCGGTATTAGACATTACCTACAGATACATGTGTATGTAGAAGTGTAAATACACACATGAGATTATACACAAAAAGCTCAGAATATTGGTTGTCTCTGAAGGGCAGAGGGAGGGAGAAAAACATAAATGAAATTCATGTGTAATGTGTTAACTTTTTAATCAAATAGAATATCTGCAGGAAAAATGCCAAAGTACTTACATTTGTTCATTGCAAATTGTGTTTTTTTTTATTGCTTAAAGTATACAAAGAGTATACATATGTGTCCTTTTTTTTCTTCCCCGCCCTTGACAATCCCCTGGCTCCCCATACCCCCCAGTGTCTTATGTCCATTGGTTATGCTTATATGCCTGCATACAAGTCCTTCGGTTGATCTCTTACCCCCCTCCCTCCTGCCCCCAAACCCTCCCTGGCCTTCCCACTGCAGTTTGACAATCAGTTTGAGGCAGCTCTGCCTCTGTATCTATTATTGTTCAAAAGTTTATAATGGTCTTTATTATCCATGAATGAGTGAGATCATGTGGTATTTTTCCTTCATTGACTGGCTTATTTCACTTAGCATAATGTTCTCCAGTTCCATCCATGCCTTTGCAAATGGTAAGAGTTCCTTCTTTTTTACAGCAGCATAGTATTCCATTGTGTAGATGTACCACAGTTTTCTAATCCATTCATCTACTGATGGGCACTTAGGCTGTTTCCAGATCTTAGCTATGATGAATTGTGCCGCTATGAACATAGGGGTGCATAGATCCTTTCTGATTGGTGTTTCTGGTTTCTTGGGATATATTCCTAGAAGTGGGATCACAGGGTCAAATGGGAGTTCCATTTCCATTTTTTTGAGGAAACTCCATACTGTCTTCCATAGTGGCTGCAGCAGTCTACATTCCCACTAGCAGTGCACAAGTGTTCCTTTTTCTCCACATCCTCTCCAGCATTTGTCGTTTGTTGATTTGTTGATGATAGCCATTCTGACAGGTGTGAGACGGTACCTCATTGTTGTTTTGATTTGCATCTCTCGGGTGATTAGCGACTTTGAGCATGTTTTCATATGTCTCTTGGCTTTCTGAATGTCCTCTTTTGAAATGTGTCTATTTAGATCCTTTGCCCATTTTTTGATTGGATTGTTTATCTTCTTTTTGTTAAGTTGTATGAGTTCCCTATAAATTTTGGAGATTAGACCCTTACCAGATATGACGTTGGCAAATATATTTTCCCATGCAGTGGGTTTTCTTGTTGTTTTGTTGATGGTTTCTTTTGCTGTGCAGAAGCTTTTTATTTTGATGTAATCCTATTTGTTCATTTTCTCTTTAGTTTCAAGTGCCCTAGGAGCTGTATCAGTGAAGAAATTGCTTCGGCATATATCTGAGATTTTGTTGCCTTTGGATTCGTCTAGAATTTTTATGGTTTCCCGTGTTACATTTAAGTCCTTTATTCATTTTGAGTTTATTCTTGTGTATGGTGTAAGTTGGTGGTCTAGTTTCATTTCCTTGCATATATCTGTCCAATTTTCCCAACACCATTTATTGAAGAGACTATCTAGGCTCCATTGTATGTTTTTGCCTCCTTTGTCAAATATTAACTGAGCATATTGGTTCGGGCTGATTTCTGGGCTCTCGATTCTATTCCATTGATCTATATGTCTGTTCTTGTGCCAGTACCAGGCAGTTTTGAGAACAGTGGCTTTGTAATACAGCTTGATATCTGATATTGAGATCTCACCTACTTTGTTCTTTCTCAGGATCGCTGCAGCTATTCGGGGTCTTTTTTTTTATTCCAGATGAATTTTTGGAGAGTTCGTTCTAGATCTGTGAAGTAGGCCGTTGGTATTTTAATGGGAAGTGCGTTGAATTTATAGATTGCTTTGGGTAGTATGGACATTTTAATGATGTTGATTCTACCAATCCATGAACCCCGTATATTCTTCCATCTGTTTATGTCTTCCTCTATCTCTTTTTTCAACGTCCTGTAGTTTTCTGAGTAGAGGTCTTTTACCTCTTTAGTTAAGTTTATTCCTAGATAGCTTAATTTTTTTGGTGCGATGGTAAATGGGATTGTTTTTATAATCTCTCTTTCTGAAAGTTCACTACTCGTGTATAGAAATGTCTCAGATTTCTTGAGGTTAATTTTGTATCCTGCTACATTGCCAAATTCATGTATTAAGTCTAGTAGTTTTTTGATGGAGTCTCTAGGGTTTTGTATGTATAATATCATGTCGTCTGCAAATAAGGACAGTTTTACTTCCTCTTTTCCAATTTGGATGCCTTTTATTTCTTCTTCTTGTCTAATTGCAATGGCTAATACTTCCAGGACTATGTTGAACAGGAGTGGTGAGAGTGGACATCCCTGTCTTGTTCCTGTTTTTAGGGGAAATGGTGTTAGTTTTTGACCATTGAGTATGATGTTGGGTGTGGGCCTGTCATATATGGCTTTTATTATGTTGAGGTATGATCCTTCTATTCCCACCTTGCTGAGAGTTTTTATCAAAAATGGGTGTTGGATTTTGTCCAATGCTTTTTCTGCATCAATTGATATGACCATGTCGTTTTTTTTCTTTCAATTTGTTTATGTGATGTATCACATTTATTGATTTATGGATATTGCTCCATCCTTGCATCCCTGGGATAAATCCTACTTGGTCGTGGTGTATGATCTTTCTGATGTACTGCTGGATCCGATTTGCTAAGATTTTTTTGAGGATTTTGGCATCTATGTTCATGAGGGATATTGGCCTGTAATTCTCTTTCATTGTGTTGTCTTTACCTGGTTTTGGTATTAGGGTGATGCTGGCTTCATAGAATGAGCTTGGAAGTGTTCCTTCTTCTTGAATTTTTTGTAGTAGTCTGATTAGGATAGGTTTTAGTGCAAGTTGTGTTTTTTTTAAAAAAAATAAATTTACTTAAAAACTTGTTTCACAACTGCTTAATACCTAAAACTGAATAAATAAATATAACCTCATCTTAGGTATGTAACATCTTGTCCTTTCTAACACAAAAATGAGTGACACAATATTATGCCTCACTTGAATGAGACATTTATGCCAATTCATGTCAATTGTTGTACCAATTTCTGTTTAAATCTACTGGGACACAAAATGGTGATCACTGGGAGACAAGGACGTCAGAGCCAGCCAGGAAAAAATTTTGATTAAACACTGAGGCAAGAAGTGAGTTTTTCTTAAATTTGTGCTCAGTGTTGATTCTTTCTCTTTGGATATGGCACCCCCTTCTCTCCACCAATTGCTCAGGAGGCTAATCACAAACTTGCTAGAACAGAGAAAAAAATTACCTTGCTGTAAAAGACATTGGCTTGTTTGAAGTAATGAGAATTTCTAGTGCCCAACACCCTTTGTGTCACATGGATGTCCAGTGGCCAAGATGAAAAGTACAGTGCACCTTCCCAGGGGAAGGTTGGATCTGGGACATGAGTCCTTCAAGGACTGACATGAGGAGAAGTCCTTTTTCCAGAAAGTTGGTCTATTATGAATCCAAAACATAAAATAAGATAATGTTTCCCTCCTTATTCCATAAAGAATGCTTTTTTCTCTTCATACCTTTTCCAGTTGGAGGGACGTAAGCCATGGATTGGTTTTAAAATACTTCCTGCTTTTCTGTAAGTTGAGACAGAAGAAAAAAGGGACCAAGCACTGTGTTCACAGTGCATTGTGTTAAAATCACCAGGTTCCCTTAATGTTATGTATAGACTTTGAGGGCATAATTTGAGTTAGGAAATTAGCAATGGAATTGGTTCCTCGATGGAGAATTATTCTTAAGGGTCTTAACTGGAGGTGACTTCAGGCCTTACCAGCTCCATGTGGACACTTACTTTTTATTCTTTTCCTGTTTTTATCCTGGAAGAGGATGGAAGTACTTCCAATGAGCAGATATGGAACTAAGGCTGAAGGTAAGAAAGCCTACAAGAATCACCGTTTCCTCACCTCAAACACAGTGACGGAAACCCAGTGTTTAAAACTGAAGAAGAAAAAGTCAGTGCTCATTTCTTCTTTACCTTCCCCACCACCTTTACCCCCACCTCCACCCGACCCCTTCAGTACAATGTTCACCTTCCACATGATGTGTGGGAAATATGGAAATGAAACTTCATGTCAGAAGTTGCAGGGTTTTGAACTGAATAGTGAATACATTTTCTCTTTCCTTGTCCAGTTTGAGCAGAAAATGGAAATATCTCCCAGAAAGATTTACTAATCATGCAGGCTACAAAACATCCCAGAACACTGCAGAAAAGCAAGAACCAACACAGAGTAGAAGAAATAAAATAATAGATTTTAGGACACTGCAATGAACTTGGAATCCTTTTGAGCTCCCTGGGTTCTCAGACTTCTTGTTCCCTTGAATGTTTTAGCTCCTGGCTCAGTGTCACCCTCTCAAACACCACTTTTTTTAAAAAATATATATTTTATTGATTTTTTTACAGCAAGGAAGGGAGAGGGATAGAGAGTTACAAAAATGGATTAGAGAGGAACATTGATCAGCTACCTCCTGCACACCGCACACCGGGGATATGCCCGCAACCAAGGTACATTCCCTTGACTGGAATCGAACCCGGGACCCTTCAGTCAACAGGCTGATACTCTATCCACTGAGTCAAACCAGTCAGGGCTCCAACATCACTTTTGTTAACTTCCTATAATTCAATCAGCCAAGTAGGTGAACTTTCCATCACATGTACTACTAATAGTCTTAAATTCCATCCTCTTCAGCCACCCATCCTGAGTCATTTCTCAGGCTTTGCCTTTGACAGTAACTATGACCTTTCTGTTGTTTCAATCTCAAGCAGAGAATTCCCCACCCAAAGAACAGAGACCCGGGGACCTCAGCTTTTCCTTGGTGGAAGATCACAGCTGACATTTCCTTTTCTCCCAAGGTTTAGGTGAATATGTTGAGCACTTCTACA
This sequence comes from Myotis lucifugus, assembly GCF_000147115.1. NCBI lineage: Eukaryota > Metazoa > Chordata > Mammalia > Chiroptera > Vespertilionidae > Myotis > Myotis lucifugus. The sequence continues at coordinate 56,822 of NW_005872031.1, forward strand.
CAAGTGTTCCTGGTCATTTGTGAGTGAAAAGAGGTGGTAATATTTTCCCATGTGTGATTTCTCTCCTTTGCATCCTTCTAATATCACATTCATTTAACATGAAACTCGCAGAGGCACCATCCCTGGAGAAACACAGGGACCAGCTTTCTTTCAGAAAAACTGTCTTCCCTGAACTTGATGAAGAAGTTGGAGCAACCTTCTCAATGTAGCAGTTCTAATTGTTGATTATGGGTCCAAAGTGGGCTTCTTATGTAGACTTCCTATGACCTGGGAACCTCCTAAAGTTGTTGGAAACTTTTGTATGTATTTAGATATGACAGTTTCCTGGGAGGGAGATTCACAGCTTTAATGAGATACCATGAGTGTCCATGATTGAAAAATCGGAAGTAACACTAGTTTACTAAGACACACAGTTTTTCTTATTCAGGCAGTGTAGAAGATAACCAGTTTGCATCATCTTCCTCACTGAGGCTCATCCTGGTGGGCAAGTCTGGTTGTGGAAAAAGTGCCACTGGGAACAGCATACTCTGTCAACCTGTGTTGGAGTCCAGGCTGGGGGCCCAGGCCGTGGACAGGACGTGCCAGTTGGCCACAGGAACCTGGAATGGAAGGAACATCCTAGTGGTTGACATGCCTTCCATCTTTGACCCAAGGCTCAGGACCAAGAGATGTACAAGCACTTCGGGGACTGCTACCTGCTCTCAGCCCCAGAGCCCCATGTGCTTCTGCTGGTGACACAGCTGGGGCACTTCACTGCCCTGGACACATTGGCAGTGAGTCGGGTGAAGGAGGCCTTTGGGACAGGAGCCATGAGACACGTGGTGGTCCTCTTCACCCACAAGGAGGACTTAGAGGACGTGTCCTTGGATGAGTATGTAGCCAAAATGGACAACTATAGCCTGCAGATCCTGGTCCAGGAGTGTAGGAAGAGGCAGTGTTGCCTCAACAACCAGGCCACAGAGGAGGAGCAGAGGGAGCAGCTGGAGAAGCTGATGGCTGTGGTTGAGAACTTGGAGAGGGATAACCAGGGTAACTTCTACACAAACAATCTCTTCCACGATGCACAGGTGCCCCGGGGGGTGGGGGGGGCAGCACCCTAGGAGAAGAGCACAGATGCTACTTGGCCACAGTTCAAGTGCACATTGAAGAGCAAAAGCGAGACCTGAAGGAGACTGGGAGTCACTGAGCATCCAAGGTGGTGCACAGAGTTAAAAGATGTATTTTGACTGATATAAGTGTGCTATTTTAGCTTTTTTCTTTTTTCATTTTCATTTCATGAAATGTATTTTTAATCCCTTTACTTTCAGTCTCTGTCTGTCTTTCATTCTGTGGGGAGTGTCTTGAAAACAGCATATATATCAGTCTTGTTTTGTCATCTATTCAGGTACTCTATGCCCTTTGATTGGAGCCTTTCATCCATTTATCCATTTCATATATTTAAATTGATTATTGATAAGTATGTATTTATTGACATTTTTAAAATTTATACCTAAGTTCCTTTTTTTAAAATTGATACTTCTTAGAGAAGTTCCTTAAATTTTTCTTGTAATACTAGTTTAGTGGTGATGAACTCCTTGAGCTTTTTCTTGCCTGGGAAGCCTTTTATCTCTCCTTCAATTTTAAATAATAACCTTTCTAGGTAGAGTACTCATGCTTGTAGGGCCTTACTTTTCACGGAGTTGCATAATTCATACCAATCTCTTCGGGCCTTGAAAGTTTCTATTGAGAAATTAACTGGTAGTGTTATGGGAGCTCCCTTAGAGGTGTTTCTGTTGCTACTTCTAAGATCCACTCTTCGTTTCTACGCTTTGCCATTTAAATGATGATGCACATTTGTGTGGGCCATTTGGGGTTCATCTTGTTAGGGACTCTCTGCACTTCCTGGACTTATGTGTCTTTTTTCTTCACCAAATTAGAAAATTTTTCAGTCATTATTTTTAAAAATAGGTTATCAATCTCTTGCTCTCTCTTTTCTCCTTCTGGTGTCCCTATGATGGGAATGTTTTTATGCTTCATATTGTTCCAGAAATACCTAAAATTGTTCTCACTTTTAAAAATTATTTTTTCTTTTTGCTGCTTTGATTTGATGATTTCCACTACCATGTCTTCTAAATTGCTGATTTGATTATTTGCTTCACCAAATCTCCTGTTAGTTCATCCTGGTGTATTCTTCATCATAGATATTGTATTCTTCATTTCTGACTGGTTCTTCTTTATGGTTTCTACCAGTATGTCATTTTTTTATGTTTGCGATCTCTCTGTTGAAGTTCTCACTAAGTTCCTTGATCATCCTTATAACCGTTGTTTTGAACTTCGTATCAGTTAGATGGCTTGCCTCCATTTCATTTAATTCTTTTTCAAGTGATTTCTCCTGTTCTTTTGTTTGGAGCTTGTTTCTTTGTCTCCCCAGTTTGCCTGCCTCTTTATATTTGTGTCTGTGTATTAGGCAGATCTGTGATGTATCCAATCTTGGTATGCTGGCCTGACATATTAGGCCAGCATACCTTTGTGTTTCAGTGGCACAGTCTCCCTGATCATTGGAGCTAAGTGTCCCAGGAATGTTCCATGTGTGGAATATGTGAGCCATCCTATTGTAGTTGAGTCTTGATTGATGTTGTCCGATACATGGGTGGAGTTGACCCTCATCCTGCCTTACTATGAGAATAAGAATCAACCACAGTGTACAAGCTGCTATGAGGGGTCTGACCCAATAAAGCAGAATTCCCCAATCAGGGTCTGGTGCCTACCAACATCTCTCTCTGGGTGTATTGCTTGTGGGCTCATTGGGTCATGCTCTGATATGTTCTAAATCTCACAACCAGGTGTGTTAACTCTGAGACTTATTGGAGGGGGGGCACTTTGGTATAGGCCAATGTCATTACCTGACTGTGACCAATCCTGGGTTACCTGTTTGGAACTACAAAACAATCCAGTTTTTTACTGGCTCTACTTGGCCTGAGTATGTGTGGAAGAGGCCAAGCTGTGCACAAATGATGGAATTCACAAGCAGCAAGTCTGGGCAAAAGTCAACAAAAGGCAGAAAATTGTTATAGATAGTAAGGTGGGCCCATCTCTTACATGAGCAAGTTTGTGCAGCTTCTCCCCTAACTTCCTGCTTCCTTCTCTTCCTCAATATCCTCAGCTTAGCATTGACTTCACATCTACAGAAGGGAGCAGGACCCAGATTTTTAAGGTAAAGCAAGATGGGTGTTTGTGTGTATGTTGTGGGGAGATGCAGGGAAATGTGAAGTTTGGTGTTGAGAGAAATTCTCTCCTGAATTTATATCTTAAAACTCCTGGAAAATTTTCTCTCAGTATGGACTTAAAAATGTATCTATATCTATATCATCTATATTTATATTTATATCTATATCTATATCATCTATATCTATATATCTATATCTATCTCTCTATCACTCTCTATCATCTCTATCTCTATCTATCTCTATCTCTATCTCTATCTCTATCTCTATCTCTATCTCTATCTCTATCTCACTCTATCTCTTTCTCTATATCTATATCTATCTGTATCTATATATATATCTACACTAATAAAAGAGAAACATGCAAATTAACCATTGCTCCATGATGCCCACAAGCCATGCCTACCCGCCAATCAGGAATGAGTATGCATATTAGTGGGACAAGGATGGTGGAGTCTGCGGAGCAACCAGAGCAAGAAGGAGGCTTGTGTCGCCCCAGCAAAGAGGAGGCTCCACTGTCCTCATTTAAATAAACTAAACGGTGGTTGGCGTTAGGGTATCTACACCATTTCCTGGATCTATGAACAGTTAATAAATAAAGGCTTAAAAAATTTTCTATACTTTTTAGGGAGTTTTCTTTTATACTTTTCTTCCCCATTGGTTCTATTTTATGTCACTTTCAGGGGGAGGTTAGCAAGAAGGGAAAAAAACCATCCTCATCCACCAGTTCAGGTAAAGATATTTCATCCCACATAAAACCCAGAAGGAGCAGTTTCATTTATTAAAATATAGGTTTAAAAACAATTTCTCATTTAAGTTAAAATAATAAAGCAAAATCAAAATACATTTAGGCATTTTCTTTGCTCTATCTTGCTTTCCTATGGATATATGCATATTGGAAAACATTAAGTAGCAATTCACAAGCAATCACATTTTAGATTTTTAGGCATTTTCAGCTTACTGATAAAAAGATCATTACCTG
>NW_005872031.1:61108-82085 GCF_000147115.1 Myotis lucifugus
CCATGGGGTGAGGTCCCTGCTGGAGGGTGTGGCCAGCTGAAATAGCCTTCAGACTCTCACCCAGGCTGGCCAGGCCCCTGTGGGACCCTCACCCAAGGGGGCATGACTGCCCTGCAAACTTCCCCAGCCCTCACCCAGGCCAGTACCATCCCCATTGCCAGCCCGTAAACCACCACAGGTCCCTTTCCCAGAATGCCCTGCCCCATAAGGGAACCACCACCCTGATCTGGGACACCCTTCAGGGAAAACCAGCTGGCCCCCACCCATGCACCAAGCCTCTAGCTATACTAATTAAAGGGTAATATGCTAATTAGACTAGGAGACCTTCCAGAAGACCTTCTGGACAAAGCCACAGTGGCAGGGCCAAGGTAGAGGCACTTAGGGGCCAGGAGGGGAGGGCAGTTGTGGGTGAGGAGGCCATCAGAGGGGGTCAGTTGGGGGCGATCAGGCCGGTGGGGGGGGAGTTGAGGGTGATCAGGCTGGCACAGGGGGGCAGTTTGGGGTGAGCAGACCATTGGGGGGGGGCAGTTGTGGACAAGCAAGCCGGCAAGTAGAGTGGTTAGGGGCAATCAGGCAGGCAGGCAGGTGAGTGGTTAGGAGCCAGCGGTTCCAGATTGTGAGAGGGATGTCAGACTGCCACTTTAGTTGGACATCACTTGAGGGGTCCCAGATTGGAGAGGGTTCAGGTCGGGCTGAGGTACACCCCCCCTCCTCATGAATTTCATGCGCCAGGCCACTGGTATATATATATATATATATATATATATATATATATATATATATATATATATATATAATTTCAGAGAGGGAGGGAGAGAAAGTGATAGAAACATCAATGGTGAGAGAGAATTATTGATTGGCTGCCTCCTGCAGGCACCTACTGAAGATCTAGCCCATAACCCAGGTATGTGCCCTGCCCAGGAATTTAACTGAGACTTCCTGGTTCATACGTTGACATTGAGCCATTCCAATTGGTTTCAGCATATATTTCTCATTCTTTCTATTTCGTGTCTCTGCTGATTTTAGGCTGTAATCCATTTTGAAAACTGAGCCCTACAAAATAGTAATTCTTTCAGGGAGTGCTGCTCAGAGTATATTTGTATAAATAAATGACTTCACTTACCAATCATATAATTTATAAATAAACTGGAAGCTTTAAGGGATAGAGTTGGGTGAGCAGACAGAACTAGCTCTGAGGTAATCTGGTGGGAGAAGAGCACTGGAAAGTGTAAGAAGCACAGCTCAGCATGTTATCCCTCTGAACACCCATCACCAACATCAACTTTGTGGACAAAGCTGAATTGTAAACATTTCTCTTCTTAGTTGATAAGAAGCTGTTTTCTACTCCCTATCCCTGAGGTATAAAGACACAACTCTTCTTTCAAAAGGAGTGTCTGTCTATTTAATAGTGATTCAAGTTTGTATTTGATGGCTTCCTATCAGATGAGCCTGTTTTCAACAACTAGCATGTTCAACTTGCCCCAGTCAAAGTCTGCACCTATAAGAGTTATTCAAATGGCTTTCCCCATTGCCAATGTTTCTAGATAGCAAGGAGAAAAAAATATTTAAAATGTAATTGTTTAGCTCTGACCCATGTGGCTGAGTGTCATCCCATGCACCAAAGGGTTGTGGGTTTGTTTCCCGGTCAAGGGCACATGCCTGGGTTGCAGATTAGACCCCTTGCTCCAGTTAGGGCTTGTGCAGGAGGCAACAAATCAATGTGTCTCTCTCACATCTCTCATTCATTCTCTCTTCTCCCTCTCTCTCTCTCTCTCTCTCTCTCTCTCTCTCTCTCTCTCTCTCTCTCTCTCTCTCTCTCCCTCTCCCTTCTCTCCTCCCTCAATCCTTCCCTTCCACACTCTCTAAAAAATATCAATCAAAACATTTTCCCAGGTGAAGATTAACAACAACAAAAAATGTAATTGTTTGTTTCTGTGACACTAAACATTGATGAATAAGGAAAGGATAATCTTTTCCACAGATGTGGGCTGGACATAATGATCAAAGAGAAAGCAAGAATCAGAGAGATTTTGATCAATTTCTTTATTTAACAAATATTTATTGAGAACCACGCTTTGTCCAGTATTATGCTTGTCCACAGATAATAGTGGAAATACAAGATGCAGATGGTCCTACCATCCTCACAGATGAAACTTACTGGGGTGACATTGGTTAATAATATTATATGAGTTTCACATGTACAAATGTAAAATACATCATCCGTGTATTGCATTGTATGTTCATAGCCCCAAACCTTGCATTATTCCATCACCATATATTTGACCCTTTACTCTCTTCAACCTTTCTCCAACCCCTTTCCCACCACTAACCACCATACTGTTGTCGGTGTCTGTTAGTTAGTTAGTTAGTTTTTTGTTCTCACCCAAGGATTTTTTTAAATTGATTTTTTAGAGAGAGTAGAAGAGAGAAGAGAGGAAGAGAGGGGGAGGTAGGGGAAAAAAGAGGGAGAAAGGGAGAGAGAGAGAAAGAGAAACATGGATGTAAGAGAGTACATGGATTGATTGCCTCTTGCAGGGGCCCTGTCTAGGGCTGGGGATGCAACATCCCACCCAGGTATGTGCTCTTTTTTTAAAAAATTAAATCTTTATTGTTCAGATTATTACATTTGTTCCTCTTCCCCCTCCCCATAACTCCCCTCCTTCCAGTTCCCACCCCAGCCTCCGCCCTCACTCCCCACCCACTGTCCTCATCCATAGGTGCACGATATTTGTCCAGTCTCTTTCCGCATCCCCCACACCCCTTTCCCCCCCAAGAATAGTCAGTCCATTCCCTTTCTATGTACCTGATTCTATTATAATCATCAGTTCATTATGTTCATCAGATTATTTATTCACTTGATTTTTAGATTCACTTGTTGATAGATGCATATTTGTTGTTCATAATTTGTATCTTTACCTTTTTCTTCTTCTTCCTCTTCTTAAAGGATACCTTTCAGCATTTCATATAAATACTGGTTTGGTGGTGATGAACTCCTTTAGCTTTTCCTTATCTGTGAAGCTCTTTATCTGACCTTCAATTCTGAATGATAGCTTTGCTGGATAAAGTAATCTTGGTTGTAGGTTCTTGGTATTCATCACTTTGAATATTTCTTGCCACTCCCTTCTAGCCTGCAAAGTTTCTGTTGAGAAATCAGCTGACAGTCGTATGGATATTCCCTTGCAGGTAACTGAGTTTCTTTCTCTTGCTGCTTTTAAGATTCTCTCTTTATCTTTTGCTCTTGGCATTTTAATTATGATGTATCTTGGTGTGGTCCTCTTTGGATTCCTTTTGTTTGGGGTTCTCTGTGCTTCCTGGAGTTGTAAATCTATTTCTTTCACCAGGTAGGGGAAGTTTTCTGTCATTATTTCTTCAAATAAGTTTTCAATATCTTGCTCTCTCTCTTTCTCTGGCACCCCTATAATTCGGATGTTGGTACACTTGAAGCTGTCCCAGAGGCTCCTTACACTATCTTCCTATTTTTGGATTCTTTTTTCTTTTCTGGTTGGGTGTTTTTTGCTTCTTCGTATTTCAAATCGTTGACTTGATTCTTGCAATCCTCTAGTCTGCTGTTGGGAGTCTGTATAATATTCTTTATTTCAGTCAGTGTATGCTTAATTTCTAGTTGGTCCTTTATCACAACATCGAGGGTCTCACTAGATTTCTTGAGGATCTCACTACATTTATCGGCGGTTTCTAGAAAGTTCTTGAAAAACCTTAAAAGTGTGGTTTTGAACTCTATATCCAGTAGTTTGCTTTCCTCCATTTCTGTCATTTGTGTCCTGTTTCTTTGTCTCGGCATTTTTTATGCTTCGCTGTGTCGATAGAGTGGCTTTCTGTGCTAAGTGTCCTATAGGGCCCGGTGGCTCAGCTTCCCCAATTACCTGACGTAGACACTCTTGGTGCACCCCCTTGTGGGCTTTGTGCACAGTCTTGTTGTAGTTAAGCCTTGATTGTTGTAGGTAACACTGGGAGGATTTGACCTCAGGCCAATTGGCTGTGAGAATCAGCTGTGTCTACGGTGGGAGAACTTCTGTGCTGAAGACACCCTTATGGGGCAAGACTTGCTTCATTGGGGCTTTGGTGCTCACTGAGTCTGCCCCCTGAGTGTGTTCCTTATGGATCTGCAGCATTATAATTGGATGGTCCCACTCTTACCACTGGGTATACTGGCTCTTGGATCTAAGGAGGTACTAATCTAGCCTCTGCCTGAGGCTACCCTGCAGAAGCCAGCTGTAAAGCAATGCAAGTTGCCCTGGGGCCTTGGGCAGCTGCAGTTTGTTAAGTAATTTTCAGATTACAAAGGGCCGGGCCTTTCATATGAAAAAGCCTCTGTGCAAGGCTTGGGCGGGGCGGAGCCCCAGGGGATCAACTGGACAGGCAGAGCGAGCAGTATGGCTGTTCTCAGTCCTGTCCTCAGAGGCCTCTGCAATCACTGCATGTGCCTCCAAGAGAAAGCTGCCCTTGAGTTCCGACCGATGCCAGAAAGTCCCGTTTCTCCCGTATGAGTCCGGGTCCCCAGAGACTCGCCCGAAACTGGAGCTCAGAGCCTGAGACTCCCTCCTGATTGAAAAAGACAATCGTGACCTCAGCTGCCAGTGTTCTCCGAATGCACCTCCGCACCTTTGTATTTTACTTCTGCACCGCACCTCCTCTGAGTCTCGGTATGCTTTTCTCTTTCCTTCTAGTTGTAGAATTTCCACTCAGCCAGCCTTCTTGTGGTTCTGGATGATGTCCGTTCTGTCTTTTAGTTGTATTTTTGAAGTGGTTGTCCGAGGCAGCAATCTCCAGTGTTTACCTATGCCTCCATCTTGGTTTCTCTCCCAGGTATGTGCTCTTGACACAGAATCAAACCCATGACCCTTTGGTTTTTGGTCTTATGCTCTAACCATTTAGAAATGCTATCCAAGGCTATGAGTTTATTTGTTTTGTTTGATGGCTGATTGATTTCTATTTTATATCCCAAGTATGAGTGCAATCATATGGTTCTTGTCCTTTTTCATCAGACATTTGTGCTGCGTATGATACTTTCAAGATCCAGCAACTGGGTAGTTTTGAGTTGGATCGCCCATGGACATGTCTGGTAGTTAGCAGGCTCTTGGGCAGGCTCGGATGATGGGGATAACTGGGCCTTGTATCCCTCACCATCACTCAGTCTGGTCCTGGCCTCTTTATGAAGCTGTTGCAGGGTCCTGAAGACCAGAAAGAGACAGCAAGCCACAGGGCATCAGCACTTTTGGAGTTTACTTGCATCATGCTTCTACTGCCCTATTGTTCAGAGCAAGTCACAGGGCCCACCCAGATGCAAGGAGTGGAGAAACAGACTTAGCACCTAGTGGGAGGAGCTACAAATCCACAACCCAAAGAGGCAAGTATACAGAGATGGGAATAATTCATGGCCTTATCTGCCATCTGCCACACAGATTAACATAAGGTATCAGCATTGGAGCTGAGGTTTGATGGCTTTTTGTTTCACTTCCCATGATTTTCCTACTCCCCATCTTGATAACCAACTAATGCCCTCAGGATATCCACAGGCTGGAGTTTTCCATTGAGATGTTAACTAAATAATAATCTGAACTTGTACCTACAGTTTCCCTGAATTTTAGCCATCCTAAGCCAGTGCTCTCAGCTTCTGGAAATTTACTTCTCTCATCTAAGGATTCTGGTGATCAAATGTGGGAAACTGTGCTTCAGGGATGCTTTTGCCAATCCTTGGATTAGCAGCAGGTTCACCATAAAGTGTGTGGGAGATGGGGAATAACTACTGATTTTGTGGAAGCCAGAGTGGGGGGTTCTGCAAAATCTCTCTTCCATTTGATTAATATTTTTAAAAAATCATTCCAATTTACAGAATTGATGAAAGTGACAAGTTAGAGGACTGCTGAGTCATGGATGGTGTTGGTAGCTTGGCCTTACGATGGTCTTCAAAATGGAGAGAAGTTGTCAGATTTGTGGATAGAACCAGGAGAACTTGTAGATGTATTGTTTCTGACAAGTAAGGCAAAGAGAGGAATCAAGTGAGATTCCTAGATTTTTGATTTGAGGAACTGGATGAAGTTGATGATATCTCTGAAAAATACAGTGGAGTTTACAATCATGTCTGCTATATTCAATGTGATGATGTATACATGGACTTCAAGCAGAGACAGGTGGTTGTAATATAGGATTGCCCTGTGAGGAATAAGTCTTTTTTTCCTATTAATATATTTTTATTGCTGATAGTATTACAGATATCAGATATCTTCCATTTACCCCTCTTCTCCCTCCTCCTCTGAGCCCCTACCCACCCACCCCAGGACGTCACTGCACTACTGCCTGTGTCCAAGGGCTATGCATATAAGTATACAAGTTCTTTATCTTATATTGTTTCCCCAATTCCAATCCCGAGGTATGTCAGTCTGTTCCATGCCTCCATGCTTCAGTTCTTATATTGTTGGTCAATTTATTTTGTTCACTAGAGTCTACAAATAAGTGAGATCATATGATATTTGTCTTTCTACCTTTGGTTTATTTTACTTGGCATATTATTTTCCAGGTCCATCCATGCTGTCCCAAAGCTAAGAGATCCTTATTTTTAAGAGCTGCATAGTATTCTGTAGTGTATATGTTCCACAGCTTTTTTATCCATTCATCTGGTGATGGGCACTTGGGCTGTTTCCAAGTCTTAGCCATTATAAATAACTAGTGGCCTGGTGCACAAAATTCATTCACTGTGCTGGGGGGTGTCTCTCAGCCCAGCCTGCATCCTCTCCAATTTGGGGCCCCTCAGCAGATGTTTGACTGCTCGTTTAGGCCCAATGGGATTCCATTGGGCCTAAACCAGCAGCCGGACAACCCCCTCACAATCCAGGACCACTGGCTTTTAACTGCTCACCTGCCTGTCTGCTTGATAGCGCCTAACCACTCTGCCTGCCGGTCTGCTCAAACCAACTTTCTTCCCCCCTGCTGGCCTGCTTGCCCCCAACTGCCCCTTCTGCTGGCCTGATCGCCACCAATTGCCCCCCTGCCAGCCTGATCACCCCCAACTGCCCTCTCCTCCTGGCCTGATAGCCCTAACCACCTCTGCCTCAGCTTCACCACCATGGCTTTGTCCAGAAAGACATCACATCTGGAAGGTCTCATGGTATAATTAGCATATTACCCTTTTATTAGTATAGATAAGATATGACATAGTGCCATAACTACAGCATATCTACCAGTATTACTCTATGAGAATATGTACTTCATGAGATAGGAAGGCATCTAATAAATTACATTGTAGATGTTGTAATTAGTAGGAAATACTGTATTCGTAGCAATAATATACACCCTGTGACTTCTCTTCCTGATTTAGGAATGCTTCCTTGTTTTTTTGAACATTTCCTGGCCCCTGATTTTTTTTATTTGTTTGTTTTGTTTTTTTGTCATTCTGTGGAACTTTAGTTATGGTTTATTGCACATGATTTGAGGTCTTTAATTTCTAACCACCAAAGATTGAAAGGACTATTTTTTCCATGAAGTTTAACATTAACATTAGTGAATTCATGTATTCATGTGTTTTTATTGTAAACATATGAATTATTCACATTGCCATAGATATTGAACTCATAAGCGTGGACCATGTACAGGCTGGCAGCAAGCCAGGAAACCGCTCTGCAAACAAACAGATACTCTGCATAAGGAGAAAAGTCATAACACATTATTTAATTTCCAACCTGAGTCACCTCAGAATGTTACATATATTGACTTCTTTATTCATATAATTTCAGGAACTCAACTGCTTGGTTGGTGATGGGGTTGACCTGGATTCGGGAGGATTATTCCTGAAATAATTAAGGAAAGGGGCCTCAATCTTTCTTCTTGGTTGCTTGCTCCTCCCAGCACCTTCATCTTTCTTCTTGTCCTCAGTTTCTTGAGTATCTTATCCTTCATCTTCACCTCCTTCTTCCTCCTTTGCATCCTCAAATTCTTCCTTGGCACCTTCTTCCTCTTCCTCTCCTTCCTCTTCCTCAGCCTCTTCCTTCTCCTTCTCCTCCTCTTCAGTTTCTCCTTCAGAGGGGGGTTCATCCTTAGCTTCCTCAGCTTTGCAGCCTCAATAGGCTCCTCCACCTTGATCTGCTCCTCCTGGACATGGCTGGTGTATTAAGAAGGGAAGGAGCGAGTGGACACCAAGTAGGAGCTGGTCTGTAAACCACCGTAGGCAGATCTGCTAAAGACCTGGGAACTCTGGGAGTAGCGGCTGGCTATGCTTCTCTGCTGGTGAAACTGAGCCGGGTCTCCTCACCTTCCAGGAGTTTCCTGTAAGCTGCAATGTCAACGTCCAAAGCCATCTTCACATTGAGGAGGTCCTGGTATTCTTTTAAATATCATGCCATTTCACTCTTTGTAGTTCTCAACTCATTTTCTAATTTGTTGATTGTGTCCTGCATAGCACTAATGTTGGCATTCTGCTTATCCTACAGCTCTTGTAGCTGCTTTTTTAGGGCTTCGTTCATGCCCCAGCATGCTTCCATCTCCAGGGACTTGGCTTTGAGCAGGCAGCGGCTCTCGAACACCTTGTCCTTGGCGGCACACACCACTTCAGTGTTCTTGGCAGTGCTCTCGGTCAGCACAGTGAAGCGGCTCTTGAGCCATTCTTCAGCATTCTGCATGTTCTTGGTAGCCAGAATCTCCTACTGGACACAGATGTCCTTGAGCATGGCGGGTGCATCCTGCTGCCAGGCCTGCGACCAGACCCACCTGAGCCCCAGTGCCTCCTAACCGGGTCCCAAGGCTGCACCTCCAATCCTGCTGCCCTCTCCTCGCAGGGACTCCTCTCCTCATGCTGCTTGTTCTCAGTGCCTGTCCCCCAGGCCCAGGCTGCAGGACTCCCAGGAGGGCGGTCACTGATGCTGTTTGCTCCCAGCACCTGCCCTCCTGCCTGGGGCTGCAGGACTCCCGGTGGGGCTGGGAGGACTGGGCATCACCATTCTGTGGCTATGGGTGCTGCCATCTATGTGACAGTGACGCTTAATTGGCATATTGCTCTTTTATTAGATAGGATGCTGCTTTGAACATAGGGGTGCATATATATTTTCTTATTGGTGTTTGGGGTTTTTAGGATATATTCCCATCATGGCGTCACTGAGTCAAATGTAAGTTTCATTTTAAATTATTTTAGGAAACTTCATACTGCTTTCGGTAGTGGCTACACCAGCTGTGGGCAAACTATGGCCAGAGGTCCGGATCTGGCTCATTTGAAATGAATAAAACTATTGAAATAAAAAAAAAAGACTGTACCCTTTTATGTAATGATGTTTACTTTGAATTTATATTAGTTCACACAAACACTCCATCCATGCTTTTGTTCCAACCCTCCGGTCCAGTTTAAGAACCTATTGTGGCCCTCGAGTCAAAAAGTTCGCCCACCCATGGGCTACACCAATCTGCATTCCCACTTGCAACCAACTCGTGTTCCCTTATCTCCACATCCTCTCCAGCACTTGTTGTTTGTTCATTTTTTTATGATAGCCATTCTGATAGGTGTGAAGTGATATAACATACTGGTTTTAATTTGTATTTCTCTGATAATTAGAGACTTTGAGCATTTTTTCATATGACTCTTGGCCATTTGTATGTCCTCTTTGAGAAAAGTCTATTCAGGTCTCCTGCCCATTTTTTAATTGAATTGTTTTTCTTCCTTTTGTTGACTTACATGAGTATTTTATATATTTTGGATATTAACCTCTTATCAGATGTATCACTGACAAATATGTTCTCTCATACAGTTCCCTTTTCATTTTGATGGTGGTTTCTTTTGTTGTGCAGGAGCTTTTTATTTTGATGTAGTCCCATTTGTTTCTTTTCTACTTAATTTCCTTTGACCTAGGACAGGGGTTGGCAAACTGTGGCTCGCGAGCCACCTGCGGCTCTTTGGCCCCTTGAGTGTGGCTCTTCCACAAAACACCACGTGCGGGCCCGCACGTACAGTGCGATTGAAACTTTGTGGCCCATGCGCAGAAGTTGGTATTTTGTGGAAGGCCCACACACAAGGGGCCAAAGAGCCGCATGTGGCTAGCGAGCTGCAGTTTGCTAACCACTGCTCTAAGAAATTTATCTCTAAACATATTGCTATGTGAGATGTCTGACATTTACTGCCTATATTCTCCTCAGAGATTTTTAAGATTTCCTGTTTTACATTTAAGTCTTTTATCCACCTTGAATTTATTCTTCTGTATTGTGTAAGTTGGTGGTCTAGTTTCATGTTTTTGATACCCAGCACCATTAGTTGAAGAGACTGTCTTTACTCCATTGTATGATCTTGCCTCCTTTGTCAAATATTAATTGACTGTAATGATGAGGGTCAATTTCTGGGGTCTTTATTCTGATCCATTGGTTTATATGCTTGCTCTTGTGCCAGTACTAGACTGTTTTGGTTTTAATGGCTTTGTAGCATAGTTTGATATCCGGTATTGTGATCACTCTGACTTGGTTCTTTTTTCACAAGATTGTTTCAGCTATCTGGGGTCTTTTATGGTTTCATATAAATTTTTGGAGTATTTTTTCTAGCTCTGTAAAGTATTCCATTGGTATTTTAATAGGGATTGTGTTGAATCTGCAGATTGCTTTAGGTAGTATAGATGTTTTAATGATGTTAACTCTTTGAATCCATGAACATGGTATATGCTTTTATTTGTTTGTATCTTCCTCTATTACTTTTTAAAATACCTTTATTGATTAAGGTATTACATATGTGTCCTTATCCCCCATTTCCCCCCTTACTCCCCTGTTGTCTGTGTCCATTGCTTAGGCTTATAAGCATGCATACAAGTCCTTTGTTTGATCTCTCCTCCTTACCCCCACCCTCCCCTACCTTCCCTCTGAGGTTTGATGGTCTGATCGATGCTTCTCTGTCTCTGGATCTGTTTTTGTTCACCTGTTTATGTTGTTCATTATATTTCATAAATGAGTGAGATAATGTGATATTTATCTTTCTCTGACTGGCTTATTTCACTTAGCCTGATGCTCTCCAGTTCCATCCATGCTGTTGCAAATGGTAAGAATTCCTTCTTTTTTTATCACAGCATAGTATTCCATTGTGTAGATGTACCATTGTTTTTTAATCCACTCATCTGCTGATGGGCACTTAGGCTGTTTCCAGATCTTAGCTATGGTGAATTGTGCTGCTATGAACATAGGGGTGCATATATCCTTTCTGATTGGTATTTCTAGTTTCTTGGGATATATTCCTAGAAGTGGGATCAATGAGTCAAATGGGAGTTCCATTTTTAGTTTTTTGAGGAAACTCCATACTGTTCTCTACAGTGCCTGCACCATTTCAATGTCCTATAGTTTTCCAAGTACATGTCTTTGACATCCTTGGATAAGTTTATTCCTAGGTATCTTTTTTCTTGTTGTTGCAAGGTTAAGTGGTATTGTTTGTTTAGTGTCTCTCCCTGAAAGTTTATTATTAGTGTATACAAATGTTATCAATTTGTGGATGTTGAGTTTGTATCGTGCTACCTTGCCAAATTAATTTAGTAAGTCTAATAGTTTCCTGGGTTTCTTTAGGGTTTTCTAGGTACATATCATGTCATCTTCAAACAAAGACAGTTTTACTTCCTCCTTTCCAATTTGGATACCTTTTATCACTATATGTCTGATTGCTGTGGCTATGACTGCCGGCACTATGTGGAATAAGAGTGGTGGAAGCAGACATCCTTGTCTTGTTCCTGTTCTTCAGGTAAACACTTTTAGTTATTTCCCATTGAGTATTATGTTGGCTGTACGTTTATCATATACTAGAGGTCCAGTGAACAAAAAATGTGCATTTAAGGGGGCATCCCTCAGCCCGACCTGTGCCCTCTCACAATCTGGCAGACCCATGATCAATTGCCCCAATGAGGAAGGCCCAGTTCACCTGGCTAGGGCTGTACGATGGAAACTGCCCCCACAGAGGAAGGCCTTGCCCACCCACTGAGGCACCGGTAGGGGTAGCCTGGGCCTTTATATTTGGGGACATTGTGGCACCCACTGATTGATCGTCCTGGTGGCCAGTGGCCTGGGACTCACTCTGCAGGGGTTTCATATGATCGATAGCACCCCACAGAGGGAGGCTCTGCCTACCCTCCACAGCCTGCCAGTCAGCGGCCTGGGCCACCCTCTATGGGGCGATTGTGGAGCCCCCGATTGATTGATTGCCCCAACCAATCACATTGCACCTGCCTTGGCTATCCTGGCGCCAATGAGTGTCATAGCGTGGTCCTCCAGATGGTCATCTGGATGGTCGTTCTGCTGTTTGGCCGTTTGGTTGATGTGCATATTACGTTTTTATTATTATAAATTACCCTTATTATGTTTATGTATGATTCATCTATTCCCACTTTACTGAGAGTTTTTATCAAAAAAGGGTGCTCGATTTTGTCAAATGCTTTTTCTGCATGTATTGATATGATTATATTATTTTTATCTTTCAATTTGATATATTACATGTATTGATTTGCAAATATTGTACCAGCCTTGCATCCCTGGAATAAATCCCACTTGAACATGGTGTATAATCTTTTTAATATATTGCAGGATCTGATTTGCTAATATTTTGTTGAGGATTTTACCATCTGTGTTCATCAGGGATATTGGCCTGTAATTTTCTTTCTTTGTCGTGTCTTTATCTGGTTTTGGAATTAGGATAATGCTGGCTTCATAAAAAGAGCTTTCTCTTGAATTTTTTTGAAATAATTTGAGGATGATAGGTGTTAATTCTTTGAGTGTTTGGTAAAATTCTTCTACAAATCCGTCTGGTTCAGGACTTTTATTTGCTGGAAATTTATTTCTGTGCTGTCTGTTGTTATATTGCCTCTTTTCTTTCTGATTTTATTTAATTAAATTAGTGGTAGGTGTAGATATTTTATTAGTGCTTTTTCTTGTTTCTTAAGGTGGGCCTGTAGTGCTATGGACTTCCCTCTCAGGTTTGCTTTCACTGTGTTCCATTGGTTGTGTGTTCGTTTTCATTTGTTTCCAGAATGTCTTTAATTTTTTGATTTATCTCATTGGTAACCCATTCATTAATTAATAATATGCTATTTAGCCTCCATGTATTTTAGTGTTCTTGAGCTTTTTTTTATTGTAGTTGGTTTCTAACTTCATGCCATTTGATGTTAGAATATGCTTTGTATTACAGCAATCTTCTTGAATTTGTGTAGCATTGTTTTGTGTCCTGACATGTGGTCTACCTTTGAAAATGTTTCATGTGAAGAGACACATGAGAATAATGTATATTATATTGCTTTGGGGAGAAATGTTCTATAAATATTTCTCAGATCCCTCTGACCTAGTGTTTCATTTATAGCCTCTGTTTCCTTGTTAACTTTTTGTCTGTAAGCTCTATCCACTGATATCTGGGGGTGTTAACATTCCTTACTATGGCTGTATTGCGATCAACCTCTCCTTTAAAGTCCATTAAAGTTTATGTATTTGGGTGCTCCTATATTGAGGTATCAGTCTTATTCAAGGGCTGTGCAGGAAGGGTCCTCCTTCTGGAAGAAACAGATGTGGTTGTGGTTGTTGGTTGTTTTCCATGGCTCGGGCCTGTGCTTATCAAATCCTGAAGACTTTAACTTTATAGACACATTAAAAAGATAAGCAGAGAATTACTGAATAGAAATAGAGAAAGAGCTATATAGATGATTTGGTGTTTAATTTAAGACAGTGATCTTTAAAACATCATTCAGATTGTAGGCTATGCTGTTCCGTTATCAAATTTCCAGTGTCCTGGTAAATAGACATGCCTACAGAAGTGAAACTAATAACTCATGTTATTCTGTAAGAGTTGTTATTATTATTTATGTATCAAGAGACTATAGAGCAGGGGTCCTCAAACTTTTTAAACAGGGGGCTAGTTCACTGTCCCTCAGACCCTTGGAGGGCCGGACTATAGTTTAAAAAAAAAAAAACTATGAACAAATTCCTATGCACACTGCACATATCTTATTTTGAAGTAAAAAAAACAAAATGGGAACAAAAACAATATTTGTATTTGCATGTGGCCCGCGGGCTGTCAATAGAACTGTCAATACTTTGATCTGTACCTCTTCAACATATTTATTTATAATAGAAAAACTTCATTAGATTTCTATGGTAAAGTGGTAATATTAAAGTAAGACATTTTGTTCTCCTGTGGTTCAGAAACCCTGAGGAGATGGCTGCATACATGAAATCTAAAGGAACACTTTGCCTTACTGTCCATGTGCCTTTTTCTCTCCTATAAGGAAAGGATAGATTGAATCACACACCTACTTGTGCTTTTTGTTTTTTTTTTAGTATATATTTTTATTGATTTCAGATAGGAAGGGAGATGAAGGTAAAAACATCAATGATGAGAAAAAATCATTGATTGGCTGCCTCCTGCCAATCCCCCACCCCGGGGATGAATACACCAACCTGGGACTCTTCCCTGAATAGAATTGAACTGTGTCCTCCTGGTTCATAGGTCGATGCTCAACCAATGAGCCATGCCAGTTGGGCTACTTAGATTCTTAATGGGAAGAAGAAATGTTCCATTTTGAATATTAATAGGGAGAGGGGAGTTTCCGCTGTGATGTCCCAAAGTCAGATTTTGTGTTACTTTAGCTTATGAGGAACAGCTACCAGCAGCAGCTCAGAGTTCTCATTTGAATGATTTTGCTTCCTCATCTGTGAGCACTTAGCTTCCAAAGGTCAGACAGAGTGAGTAGCCAAAGGGACACCTGAGAAGTGTCCGGTATTCCCCAAGTCCTTTAGGAGAGAGGTCAGACACAAGCGTTCTATAGATCTACTGTGAGTGCAGAGTTTGCTCACAGGCAGGACACTAGTGGCCAATAGAGAAGGACACTGTTGGGCAGAGGCATTGCAGTGGGAAATGTTGGAAGTCAGTGCTGATGCTGTGGTTTTGTTTCCTGCTGTCCCAGGGCTTAGAAATCAAGAATCCAGAGATTCAAAACTGCAACTTGTCTTAGTGGGTAAGACTGGAGCAGGAAAAAGTGCCACAGGGAACAGCATCCTTGGAAAGACAACATTTCATTCCAGCATTGCAGCAAAATCTATCACCAAGGCCTGTCAGAAAGTGAGCCTCACATGGAATGAGAAATTTTCATTGTGGACACACCTGGCATTTTCAACACTGAAATACGGGATGCTGACACACATAGTGAGGTTGCTAATCTTACTGTCCTCCCCCAGGCCTCACACTGTGCTCCTGGTGGTCTTTGCTGGGCTGGTACACAAAGGAAGAACAAAAGGCCATGGAGAAGATGCTATTAATGTTTGGACCCCAAACTAGGAGATACATGATTCTCTTATTCACCCAGAAAGAAGTCTTGGATGGCATGGAGTTCCATGATTTCTTACAGGAATCACCAGAAGGCATTCAAGATCTGATGGAGCAGTTCAAGGATCGTCACTGTGAGTTCAACAATAAGACAGGGGCTGAGCAGGAGGCTCAGAGGACACAGCTGCTGGACCTTGTACAGGCCATGGTGATGCAGAACAAGGGAGGATTATACTCTAATAAAATGTACCAAAGGGCAGAGGTGGAGATTCAGAAACAGGTTCTAGCTATATCAGAAAAATACAGAGCTCAGCTGAAGAGGGAAAAAAGAAAGTTAAGAGAGGAGCATGAAGAGAAAATCAGAAAGCTGGAGGATAAACTGTAGCAAGAAAGGAGAAAGGCAGAAATGGAAAGTGAATTTGAAGAAAGGGAGATTTACTATTCCTCAGACAGCCAAATGCCAGAGGTGAAGTTGAGAGTCAGGAATGAATGCTTGACTTAATCTTCAGAAGATTGAGAGTAATCTGGAAAGGAACCTCATCTCTGTTCAAGGCAGATTAGGCTAATGAAAATCTGTCTATATTTCCTGTGTATTTTCAGGTGTGTCTGCCCCATATAACTCACTCCCCAAAGTCAGAGCTCTTTGTTTCTGTCTCTCAGGCTCTCAGGACTGGGGCGTGTAGTAAAATTCAGTCTTGGAAATTGGTAGACTTTTGGTTGATGTAAGAGGGAAGGAACATATTCTCAATTTTTAAAACTCCAAAGCAGAAAGTATGGATGCTCCCTATCTTCTGAACTCTCAAAGACAGAGAATGAATGCAGGAAATCAAAAGACCCCAAGCTTTCTCTATTTATCTTTATAAAGTTTCCTCATTTTGATTCTTTCTAGATTGGCACATAATCTCCACCTGTGGCTTCTACTCCTTATTTTTATCTTTAGCAACACAATGCTCATTTTACACATGTGGTTAGAGAAATCAATGCTTTGATAATTATGCTTTGATAATCGTAGATAATCTATAGATAGAGATGCTTATGGAATTCTTTCTATATATACATAAATTTGTTGAATTTGATTTTTATGGAAGGACTGAAATTGGTCCTTATCATCTGCCCACTGGAGAACAAAGATTTGTCTGGAAAAGGTTTCTCAGAACTCAACTAAGTGAATTGCCAGAAAGAGCAAAAGACAAGAGATTCAAAGTTAACAGAAAAATGTTCAGTATATTCAGATATTTCTTTAGGAAGAAGTTGACCAATCTCAAGGTAACCACTTTGCTGAATAACTTGTTCTCTTCTTTTCTTGTGAAACTAACTGTTGCTACCACACTTCCATCACCCAACAGCCTGATTACTTACTGCTAGGTAAGTCAACCCCACACTGCCGCCTCCATTCATTTGAATTGTTTGATCATTGTTACTATAATAAAATATTTCTATTTTCTCATATTTGAGCAAATCTGGAATCTCTTTTACCTTATAAAATATCACCAATTCTTCTAAGGCAGAGGTTCTCAACCTTCCTAATGCCGCGACCCTTTAATATAGTTCCTTAAGTTGTGGTGACCCCCAACCTTAAAATTATTTTCGTTGCTACGTCATAACTGTAATTTTGTTACTGTTTTGAATCATAATTTAAATATCTGATATGCAGGATGTATTTTCATTGTTACAAATTGATCATAATTAAAGCATAGTGATTAATCACAAAAATAATATGTAATTATATATGTGTTTTCCGATAGTCTTAGGTGACCCCTGTGAAAGGGTCATTTGACCCCCAAAGGGGTCGTGACCCACAGGTTGAGAACCGCTGTCCTAAGGGTACTGCGATAAATTTCACTTTTTGATAAAAAAAATCAAGATTATTATGGAGCTTGGCTTGGTCTACACCAGGGGTGGGCAAACTTTTTGACTCGAGGGGCCACAATGGGTTCTTAAACTGGACCGGAGGGTCGGGAACAAAAGCATGGATGGAGTGTTTGTGTGAACTAATATAAATTCAAAGTAAACATCATTACATAAAAGGGTAAGGTCTTTTTTTTTTATTTCAATAGTTTTATTCATTTCAAACATTTTAACAAGAAGAATGTAAACACTGCCGAACCGGTTTGGCTCAGTGGATAGAGCGTCGGGCTGCGGACTCAGGGGTCCCAGGTTGGGTTTCTGTCGGGGGCATGTGCCTTGGTTGGGGGCGCATCCCCAGTGGGGGGTGTGCAGGAGGCAGCTGATCGATCTCTCTCATCGATGTTTCTAGCTCTCTGTCCCTCTCCCTTCTTCTCTGTAAAAATTCAATAAAATATATATTTTAAAAAAAAGAATGTAAACACTAATTATTATAATTTGAAACTTCAAAAAAATGGAGGAATCATAGCACAATAACATACTTTATATTGAAGATGGCAAAGGCAAAATAAAATTGCCTAACAAAGGATAGGTACAAAAGCCTTTCAAATTAAACTTAAATATAATAAAATAATTTAAAACTAAAACAAATAGAAAAGAACAAAATGTGTAAACAGTAAATTAAACATTTTCTTTAGTGAAACTTCCAAATTATGCCCGGGACGTAGATGTAGATGGCAATGTAGACTGGGTTGAAAGGTTTTTGGTCTTTAAAACATCAACTTCAGTGGGAACAGTGTTGTTGGTCTCCTTTTTTAGCTAATGCATCAAAGTCTGGAGTCAGTTTTGTTGTGGCTATTCTCAGGATAGATCTGAGGTGTTCGTCAGTTAAGCTGCATCTGTGAGGGGCTTTGTTGATGTTCATGACGCTAAATGTCTGCTCACAAACATAGGTTGACCCAAACAGCACCAGTATCTTCTGTGGCAATCTCCGGATGTTTGGAAAAGTGGCTTCATTAGGTGAAGCATAAAAGTCTCTTAGTTCAAGAGAGCTGAATTTCTCCTTTAGGACAAAGTCAGACTGAAGATCAATGAGTTCCAGTTGCACCTATTCTGGTGCTGTTTCAGGGTTTTGTGACAAAGGACAGGCCACCAGTTGAAGTGACTGGTCAATTTTTTCAACATCAGAAAACCGACGACAGAATTCTGCATGCAGGTCATCCAGTGATTTGCTGTATTTCTTCACGTTTTGGATGGTCTCCTTCTGTGTGGCTAGTGTGGCAAAATGAGTGAAGACTCTGTCTGAAATTTGTCTGGAAAAGAAAACCAGCTTCGATTTAAAAGCTTTCACATTAGTGTACATGTCATGTACATACTGATCGTTTCCCTGTAGCTTCACATTTAGCTCATTCAAATGTGAAAATATATCTACAGCAAATGCAAAGTCACACAGCCAATTCTTGTCACTCAGCTCAGTAAATTCGTCAGACTTCCCCTTTAATTTCAAAAATGCACCAATTTCTTCTTTGAGCTCTCACACTCGTTGGAAAACTTTGCCCAAACTCAACCAGCGGACACGAGAGTGGTAAAGTAACTCGTGGTGTTCTGCATCAGTTTCCTCCAGAAACTTAATAAACTGACGGTGCTGAAGTCCCTTTGCTCGAATGAAATTAACAAGCTTTATGACTGGATTAACAACATGATTAAGTTGTAATATAGACTTGCACAATGATTCCTGGTGAATAATACAGTGAAGAAAAATAACATCTTGGTTAGGGTTCTCCTCTTTCACTTTATCCTGAATTCTTTTTAGCAGTCCAACATTTTTTTCCAGTTAAATTTGGAGATCCATCTGTCGTGACATTAGCAAGTTTACTCCATGGTAGCTTCATTTTCTCGATGACAGTAGACACCCGGTCATACAAGTCCTCTCCCCGTGTTTTTCCTTTCAGTGGCTCCATGGCTAAAAACTCCGTAATTTCAAAATTGTCACTAATCCCTCGGATAAAAATTAAGAGCTGAGCAGTGTCCTTTACATCATTACTTTCATCCAATGCTAGTGAATAAAACTTAAAGAACTCTGCCTTACTATTTAACTTGCTGGCCAAGTCTTCATCAATCAGTTCCACTCGACGAGTCACTGTCCTGCACGATAAGCTGAGTTTTTCAAACTTGCCTTTGCTCTCTGGACACAAGAGACCTGCTGTCTCTATCATATATTCTTTCAAAAACTCGCCTTCAGAGAGAGGTTTGCTAGCTTTTGTTAATTTGAATTATAGCATAAAACTTGCTTTGGTAGTTGTCTCTTGAATTGCAGTTTGTCTGTGAAAGAGATTTTGCTGAGCCTGTAATTTAGCCATCAACCTCTGTGCAGTAGCCTCCCGTTCTTGAGGTGACTGCTTGCTAGCATAG
This sequence comes from Myotis lucifugus, assembly GCF_000147115.1. Lineage (NCBI taxonomy): Eukaryota > Metazoa > Chordata > Mammalia > Chiroptera > Vespertilionidae > Myotis > Myotis lucifugus. Next base: position 80,628 of record NW_005872031.1, read on the forward strand.
TTGCCACGCTTTGTGGCAAAGTGACGGCTGAGATTGTACTCTTTGAAGACTGCAAGTGTTTCCTGGCATATCAGACATACCAGCATTGATCAGACTTCGGTGAAAAAATATTTTGTTGTCCACTCCCTCTTAAACACTCGGCATTCACTGTCCACTTTCCTTTTCTTTGGTCCACTCATGTTTAATATTGGGCTAAACCAGCAGTACCATTCTCTTATTAAATTCTTTACTAAAATAAGACAGTAAATTATAAAAACAAGTGATTAAATTTGCTCTACTATAACATTTTTGGTCTTCTAAAAATATATATATATATAACAAAATCATCTGAAAAAGTTCAGACATGGGACAGAGGCACACCCTGACCATAGAGAACAACCCCTTTCCTCCATAGAAAACCTGTGTATCTTTCACACAGGCCCTTTGTTTATGGTAACACACATAGCTGCACATTGCTGTGTCTTCCAGACACACTTGTATGGGAGGTGCTAGGGCAGTGCAAAACATGGGTAACCAGTAGTTACCACTAGCACTTCTGTTACTGGCAAAAAACAGCCGCAGTGCACATAGTGTGAAAGAGCCCATTATCAATGTCAGATTGCATCCACTGGACTCTATAAAAACAACCAAGTGCCACTTTTAAATGCCCATTGCAACAGTTTTTCTTATCAAAAGCTGGAAATGGCAGGATATTTATATATATACCCCTACTGTGACAGCCTGGCAGAGCATTACAAAGGAGAAAACCCAGCATCTGGTGATGCCCATAAGTACAAGACTTCAGGCTGTCATTACCAGGAAAGGGTTTCATCCAAGTATTAGATATGAACATTTGATTTTCAGTTTTTCATTTGTCCAATTACTTCTGAAACCCTGAAATTAAGCGATTTTATAATAAAATCTTTAGTTCATCACATTTCTATACAATCTTTTTGTTCAGCCCACTGAATTAGAGTTCGTTCACACTAGTCGTGCTGCCATTGCAGTGTGGTGCAGTACTGCAATGCAGCGCAGCTAGGGTTAATGCAGGGTACACAGGTTTCCATCATGTTTGCATTGATGCTAATGTGCAGTGGTGTATGTTAACACAAATGCCCTGTAGCACGCATTTTTACAGGCGCAAGGGGGAGAAGCAAACGCAGCGCAAAATGCATTTGTTTTGCCGCTAACACATGCGGTTAGTGGCCACGGTAGCGTTACTGATACCGCATCCGTGTCAGCAAAAAAAATGCAGCCGCAGCATGGCTAGTATGACATGTCCTCTGTGTGTCTTTTTCCCTGCTGCGTCGTCCGCAGTGGGAAAAAAAACTGCAGTGGATACAAGCCCTAAAAGCTGAAAGTCTTTGTTGTTTTATTAACAAGTCATTGTGATGTACAGAATGTGGGAACAGGAAAAAATTGTGTTTGAGTAGAGCTCTTAATCTTACCTCAGAAAGGCTCTGATACTGTGCTCTCCAG
>NW_005872031.1:82566-84718 GCF_000147115.1 Myotis lucifugus
AACTAAAAATAAATCCCATATCTAAAAAAAAAATATTAAAAAAAAAATTCATAGACATTCCCGACGCAGGTTTGCATGTTCTACCAGTATGTCTTGGGGTTCACATGCCACTGTCCTTGTTCTGCCATCTTAAAAGTATCTTTTCCATTTCCCACTCAATTTGTTCCCCAATATACCTGAAAGGGCGAGGGCTAGGCCCTCCACCATGCCCCAGGGTAAAGGCTACGCCCTCCCTCTTGCCCCAGGGTAAGGGCTACGTCCTCCATCTTACCTTGGCCACGTGCTTGGCAAGGAGCGTCTTCCCGGAAATCTAAGACTCTGCTAGCCACACCCAGGAACAAGACATCGACTTGCGCCTGGCCAATCGGCAGAGCACAGTCCTTTCTCCTCCCCTTACTCCAACCCCCCCTATATAACTGGTCTCTAGGCAGGGTTCTCTCTCTCTCAGCCACTCGGTTTGCCATGGTGTCGGTGAGTCTGGTGGATGGGGAGCTCAAGCTAGCTTGAAATACAGATTCTTATGCTTTTGCATCGGATTGGCTGGCTCCCTAATGTGGTTTCTTGGGAATCTTGAAATCTGGGCATAACAATACCTACCCCTTACTTTCCCCAAACACAAATGAATTTAGATTGTACATTTAATGTAAGTTAGCAAAGGTTCAAGGTTATGAGATATATGATTCTATTATTCACCTGGAAAGATGACTTGGATGGCATGGAGTTCTATGATTACTTAAAGGAAGCACCAGTGACTGATTCTTTCAGAAATAGTCACTCACAGTGAGACATATTTGATTTCACTCTGCAGAACATGGAGTGCACTGTGTCTATTAAAATTCATTGGAGTTTTACACATAATTATGATGTTGGAAGTTAACATCCTCTTGTACCAGGAGCTGTCGCGTAGGACTCCCTCCACATCCCGCATGGAGTAGGGTTCAGTATCTGAAAGAGGGGCCGCACACAAATAAGAAAGAAAGACACAAGATAATTTTGCAGTATGGGAGGGCCAGGCGGGCAAGTCCAACTCAAGGAGAGGGACTTCCACCTAAGCTCAGGCCGCTCTGATCTTTTATTGAGCTCGGATAGCCCTAGGGTAAGGAGGTTTGTCTGGGGTAGCCCTAGGGTAAGGTGGTTTGAATGACACATGGATTAGCTCATTGGTAGACAATTTCAAGGAATAGGCAGGGTATCTAATCAACAATAATCAACAAGGATCTACACAAGTATCTAAGGAATTAAGGTGGGGATGATGCTTTAGTTACCATTATCTGGGTGGTGTCTAATTGACTGGGTGGTGCACAGCCCTGACCTTTGCTAGGACTTTTCAAGGGCTACTAGCTTTTGGGGGGTCTCTGTCTAAACTCAGCTAGTGAAGACAATGAATGGGCTCTGGCAAGGAGCTTCTCAAAGCATATATTGAACCAAAGAGCCACACATACCTAGCACATAAAAATTAAATACAGGCTTAATATGAAAAAAGTCTTTAAGAGCTCTGTGGTTTATTCTGTGTAAATGCATTCACTTATTCTTAGCCTTGCATTCAGGTTAATGCTGTAGATGAGGCAAAGTAAACAGTCTACTATTGATAAGCTGTGAGAAGATGAGTAGCTCATGTGAAAAACCCTGAGAGCAGTGTTGCCTATTTTTCTCTCATGACAGAAGACAGACAGAAGGTCTTGATAAATACCATTCATTGTGGTTAATATGATGGAAGAATGAGGCATTTTACTCTTTCTGAAAAGTGGTGGGATTTTATACTATTCATATATTCACTCACAGTCAGTGATTGTTTGAAGTTCATGGAAGATTTCATCCCAGACATTGAGAACTTAGAGAAAGTAAAATAAAGTTCCTTTTGAGATGGGCTTCCTTCACTTAGCATAATGATTTTGAGAATCATTCAAGTTGTTTGGCAATACATGTTCTCTTTTACTGATGAATAGTATTCCACCTTATGGGTGTACTGCAGTTCCTTTATCACTTCTTCTTTTTTTATTCTTATGCCCTTAATAGATTTATCTTGTCAAATTGCATTGGCTAAAACCTCCAGTATAACATTGAATAATAATGGAAGGGCATGCTTGCTTTTTTCCATGATATGCCTTTAGTATTTCCCTGTTAAGTGAGTGAGATACTGGAATACAGGAGT
>NW_005872031.1:84818-102413 GCF_000147115.1 Myotis lucifugus
TGGAGCCTGTGCAGCCAAACTCTGGAGAAGTTCTCTGTGATGCAGAAGCTGGTCAGTGAGGAAACCACATACACCTAGTGAGTCCATAGGTAAAATATACAATGAGGAGGACAGGAGAGAAGCTTATGTCCTCATGTCATAACCAGTACTTTTGGAGCTGATAAAATGAAGTGGAGACACAAATGGCGGCCAGATGGGCATCAGTGTCGTGCACCTCGTCCTAGGGCCAGAAAAGCAAATAAAACCAAATATATCCATCCTAAATTAACAAATTAACCAGAGTTGAGGAGACAATCTCAATAGAATAAAAGGCTAAGCAACCATTATGGTTGAATGACTGGAATGACAGGTCTCTGTGATGCTCACTGATCACCAGGGGGCAGACGCTCAATGCAAGAGCTGCACCCTGGTGGTCATTGTGCTCCCACAGGGGGAGCATCGCTCAGCCAGAAGCCAGGCTCACAGCTGATGAGTGCAGCTACCATGGGGGGAGCCTCTCCTGACTCCACGGCAGCACTACTGTACGGCGGCAGCAGGCACCGTGTGAGTGGAGTGGCACACAGCCCTGATTTGGGCTCTTCCCTGGCTGCCTGCTGCTTGGTGCACTGCTACATCTCTCAGGCTTCCCAGCCTGTGAAAAGGTACAGGCTGGATTGAGGGACCATACGCAAAGTGCACAAATTTCATACACCAGGCCTCTAATTTTAATAAGAAAGGGCAGAGGATTCTTAGAGAATGGAGAATGCCAGACATAACACATGTGGAACTACCACCGTGCCCTGGCAGTGAGTGGTAAAGTACCTCTAGGCAGGCTCTTAGATGTCTGCAGGGAGCACACCATGCCAGTGTGAGCTCCCACACTTGGCCTCCTCACCAACCCGCTGGGACCCAGTGTCCTAGGATCTGGTTCCAAGACTCCACAGTGAGTGCAAGCCAGGGAGAACCCTGTGTCCCACCCCCACCACAGACCCCAGAACTGTGCGTCTACCCTGACCCAAAGCCACCAAGCCCCCACAATACCCCCAGCACTTGGACCTGCTGCTGGGATGACCTCAAGCAACCTAGAGCACGCCATAGGGGAGCTCTGACTGTGAAACCTAGAGCAACTCATGCACACTCCACCCCATCCCCCAGGACAATACTGCCATGACCATCCAGAGAAAGGACCTGGGTGAAATGGGAGAACAGCCTGAGTGACTCAGCGCAACCAGCCCCTACTCCACACTGATGAGGGGGAAAACTGAAGCAACCCAGCACATATCTCATTGCAGCTACATCAAAATGGGACTCTGAGAACCAGAGCAACCCCAACCCTCTTCTTCTCAGCCCCTGGGACAGTTCTGCAGGGGCTACCTGGAGCAACCAAGCACACGCCTCACTCTGTGCCATAGGAAAGCACTGATGAGGCAACCTGGATTAAACTTTTGTGCTCAGTCAGGGCCACAGGAAAGTGCTGCAAGTGCACTGCCAGAAGGACCTAGGGTGCTACCCTGCCATGGATGCCAAAGCTGCACAGCAAATTGCATGCCAGAGGGCTCTGGGTCCTCAAAGTGCATCTCACATTACATAACTGTACACAGCCTTCCAATACCCTGAGCATCTGAAGGAGACAACTGAGGGACCAGATCCATGGGACAAGTGGATACAATTCAGAGTAGAGACAATAAAGGCAAGAGACTCAAAGCTTCAGGCTAACAATTTCTGGACCATTGCCCTGATAACATCTAATACCTCAAATACCCTAAGGAGGGTGAGCAGGGCCAGAAAGAGACAGTAAAAATGGGGAGACAATACCCCCCCCCCAAGGAAAGAAAAGGAGGTATCACCAGAAAAGGAACTAAGTGAAACAGAGGTGTGCAATATGTTAGGAAATTAACTCAGAGAAAGGGTCATACAGTCCCTAAATGAGATGGATGAAAAAAATCAACAACTTATGTAAGAATGAAACTGAAATAAAAACATGATATAGCTATGATAAAAAACACGATGGAAGCTTTCAACAGTAGACTAGAAGAAGTGGAGGACCAAATTAGTGAGTTAGAAGGTAGGATAATTAAACACAACCAATCTGAACAGCAACTGGATAAAAAATTAGAAAGCAGGAGGACAGCCTCAGGGAGTTTGGGAAGAACATGAAACAAAAGAATGCAAAGCAATAAGAATATTCTATCCAACAAGGCTATCACTAAAAATTGAAGGGGAAATCAGGAGCTTCACAGACAAAAACAATATGCAGAGGGAATTTATCACTACCAAACCAGCAATGCAAGAAATGCTAAAGGGATTGTTGTAAAAAGAAGAAATAGAAAGGGAAGAAGGAACACAGGCATAAAGAATAGAAATACTAGTAGCTAGCATTGTTTCTTTTTCTCACATATATCTTTGTTGATTTCAGAGAGGTAGGGAGAAGGAAAGAGAGATAGAAACATAAATGATGAGAGAGATTCATTGATTGACTGCTTCCTACATCTCCCCTATTGAGGATTAAAGCCTAACCCAGGCATGTGCCCTGGACCAGAATTGAGCCTAAGACCCTTCACTCCACAGGCTGATGCTTGATCCACTGAGCCAAACCAACTAGGGTTAGAGCTAGTTCTTTGAAAACATAAACAAGATTGATGAACCTCTAGCCAGGCTCATGAAGACACAGAGAGAGACGACCCAAATAAAAAAATCAGAAATGAAAGAAATGAAGAAACAACTGACCTCACAGACATACAAAGGATTGTAAAATATATTACAAACAACTCTATTCTAATAAACTGGACAATGTAGTGAAATGGACATATTAATAAAAAAATACAAGCTTCCAAAAATCATTCAGGAAGAATAAAAAAAAAACCTGAATAGGCTGATAACTACCAATGAAATTGAAGCAGTAATCAAAAAAACTTCCAGCAAATAAAACCCTAGGTCCATACGGTTTCATAAGGGAGTTTTATAAAACATTCAAAGAACAACTAAAACATATCCTCCTCAGAATATTCCAAAAAATTCGAGAGGAAGGCACACTTCCAAGCTCTTTCTTTAAAGCTAGCATTTCCCTACAACCAGATAAAGACACTACAAAAAAGAGAATTACAGGCCAATACCCCAGATGAACAAAGATACTAAAATCCTCACCAAAATTATAGCAAATCAGATCCAGCATTACATTAGAAAGATCATACACCATGACCAAGTGGGATTTATTTTGGGATGCAAGGCTGGTACAATATCCACAAATTATTAAACATGATACATCATATAAACAAATTGAGAGACAAAAAAATCACATAATCATATCAACTGATGCAGAAAAAGCATTTAACAAAATCCAATACCGTTTCTTGATAAAAACTCTCAGAAAAGTGGGAATAGAGGGATCATACCTCAACATAATAAAAGCCTTATATGACAAATCTATAGCCAACATCATACTCAATGGGAAAAACTTAAACTAATTTCCCCTAAGAATAGGAAGAAGACAGGATGTCCACTTTCACCACTCTGATTCGACATAGTACTGGAAGTGCTAGCCATAGTGTTCAAACATGAAGAAGATATAAAAGGTATCCAAATTGGAAAATTAGAGTAAAATTGTAATTATTTGCAGATGACATGATATTGTACATAGAAAACCACAAAGACTCCATCAAAACACTACTAGACTTAATAAATGAATTTGCCAATGTAGCAAGATACAAAATGAACACTTAGAAAACTATGGGTTTTTGTATATCAATAATAAACTCACAGATAGAGAAACTAAAAAACCATCTCATTTACCATTGCAACAAAAACATTAAGATGCCTAAGAATAAACTTAACTAAGGAGGTAAAAGACCTGTACTAAGAAAACTACAGGATGTTTTATAAAGTGATAGATGAAGATATAAACAAGTGGAAGAATATGGATTAGTAGAATCAACATAATTAAAATGGCCATACTACCCAAAGCAATCTATAGATTCAATGCAATACAATTAAAATACCAATGGTATATTTCATAGACCTAGAACAAACTCTCCAAATATTCATGTAGAATAAAAAAAAAAGACCCAGAATACATGCAGAAATCCTGGGAAAAAAGAAAAAAGTTGGAGGGATCCCAATACCAGATATCAAACTATATTACAAAGCCACTATTCTCAAAACTGCCTGGTATTGGCACAAGAAAAGACATATAGATCAATGTAACAGTACAGAGAACCCAGAAATCAATCCAAGCCATTATGCTCAATTAATATTTAATAAATGAAGCAAAGCATACAATAGAGTCAAGACAATCTCTTCAATAAATAGTGTTGGGAAAATTGGACAGATAAATGCATAAAAATGAAACTAGATCAACAATTTACACCATACATATAAATAAACCAAAATGGCTAAAGACTTAAATGTAAGACGGGAAACCATAATAATCCTACAAGACTCCATAGGCAGCAAAATACCAGGCATTTGTCGTAGCAGTATCTTTACCAATACAGTTCCTAGGACAATGGAAACAAAGAAAAAAGAAAACAAATGAGACTACATCAAAATGAAAATATTCTGCACAGCAAAAGAAACCATCAACAAATCAACAAGAGAGCTAACTGCATGGGAAAACGAATTTGCCAATGTTATATACCATAAGGGTTTAATCTCCAAAATTAATAGGGAAATCATACAACTTAAAAAATCGGTAAAGGGCCTAAATCGACACTTTTCAAAAGAGGACATACAGAAGGCCAAGAAACATATAAAAACATGCTCGAAGTCACTGATCATTGGAGAGATGCAAATCAAAAAGAAAATGAGTTATCATCTCACACCTGTCAGAATGGCTATCATAAACAAATCAACAAAGGACAAGTGTTGGCAAGGATATGAAGAAAAAGGAAACCTCCTCACTGTTGGTGGGAATGCAGATTGGTGCAGCTACTGCGGAGTATTATCAAAAAATTAAAAATGGAACTCCCATTTGACCCAGTAATCCCACTTCTAGGAATATATCCAAAGAAATCAGAAAAATCAACCAGAAAGGATATAGGCACCCCTATGTTCATAGCAGCACAATTTACAATAGCTAAGATTTGGAAATAGCCTAAGTGCCTATCAGCAGATGAGTGAATTAAAAAACAGTGGTACATTTACAGAATGGAATACCACGCTGCTGAAAAAAGAAGAAACTCTTCCAATTGGCAACAGCATGGATGGATTTGGAGACCATTATGCTAAGTGAAATAAACCAGTTGGAGAAAGATAAATTTCACATGATCTCACTCATTTGTGGAATATAAGGAACAACATAAACTGTTGAACAAAAATAGATCCAGAGACAGAGAAGTATGGAATAGACCATCTAACCTTATAGGGAAGGTCGGGGTGGGGGGTGGGGGAGAGTAAGAGACCAACCAAAGGACTTGTGTGCATGCATATAAGCATAACCCATGGACACAGACACTAGGGGGGTGAAGGCATGTGCTGGGGGGTGGTGTGGGAACAGTTGGGGAAAGGTTAATGTGGGAAAAATGACTCAAATGTAATAATTTAAGCAATAAAGAATTTAAATTAAAAAACAACAACACATGACCCAACCATAGCATTCTTTCAGAAAAATCCTTTCAAATATTATGGTTGAAACAAGCTGAAAATTAAAGGAAGGAAAAGATAAATGGCACAAATATTACTCATACAAAAGGAAGGAAAGATGTATTGATAGCAAATACATTAGACTTCAGAACAGACACAGAGATGAACATTATATAGCGATAAATAGTCACTCCAGTTTCTGACTCTGCAAGGCTGTCAATCAAGTCTATTTCTAGATGTGGGGCTCAAGGTTCTTTCTGCTGGAATGAAAGCAAGCAGTGACAATCTGACAGATCCTCCTTATCTGCAGTTTGAATGTCTCTGGTGATGCGATGAGGTGCTCAGGTACATTCTGCAAGGTTTATACAGGATCAGTCACTGAGATTGTTAAATATGCTGTTGTGATTTTTTAAGTTTATATCATTCAGTGTAGCTTCACTTTGCAATTCCAAGGATCAGGGGAAATTTTTAGGTTTCAGTAACTTCAAATCAAATGATGAGAGAAAAAGAAAACATTAGTTCAGAGGGTTGTAGCCCAAATATTTAAGAAAACTAGAAAAATTCATGATCCAGTGAATGTATAGGTGGAAATAAAACTTTCAAGATAATTTGAACAGGAATCTGATATACACAAAAATGTGTTATAGATACTTTTGAAAGACAATTTCTTCCCTTAAAATCACCCTCATTTATTAAAGTTATCCAAATTATGACTATTTGCTGCATTAAGTCAAGTTTTAATTTGGTCTGATTATTTCCATAAACACAAGATTAGCAATTGACTATAGGCTCTCCTGAGTCTGCTTTGTTGCAGTCTCATAAGGAAAATTGAACTTTAGTCCGCCTTTCTGGGAGAAGAAACCAAGCCACATAGTTGCCATCATATGTTGACTGCAACACTCATACTTTTTGGAAAATTTCTCTAATTTTTTTAGTCCCTCAAAATGTCTTGAGGCTCTTTCTTTGACATCTCCCAGGAAAGCAACCTTTGTTGCTTCCATGAAAAGAATGCCATGAACCATGTGAATAGGCAAGGCACCAGGCTGTTTTTCAAAAGTCTTTTTTAGGTTTCAAAGTCAATCCTAAATCCTTAAAGGTTTCTGGTGACATCCAGATACTAGGCATGTTTCTCCCACACATGACATTCCAGTCAAAGTCGTGGTTAATGAAACCACTTTACAATCGTGTCCTTTTATAAAGAAAATAGATTCTTATTGGATTTAGAAATTCTAAAGGGGTACGTAGGGAGACAAATTTAAAGGGTCTAATATTGCTTATCAAGGTATAATTCACTAAATTGTAAACAAGCAAACAAACAAATATGTTTCATTATATCTGGTAAACAAACTGAAAAGATTTAGAAGTCAGCAATATTTTAACAGTCATAAAAATAATAAATATGTTCTTTTCATCCAATCCCATAATCAATTTTTATTTATCTGATTATTTGCCAGTATGTCTACGAGTCCAGTTATTCCTTAGAGTTGTATATATTTTCATCCAGCTTAAAGATATGGTCTGAACATTTATTCTCAGAATCTATATTTTAAAATAAGTCAGAGTCCATTCTGTTGATCTTTTCGAAGATGTAACATATTTGCAAATGCATCAGAGTGCAACATTAAGTGCCTCCAAATGAGAAAATCAATTAAAATGGCATGGTTATAGATCTGAATATGATGGAACTGACAAAGGAATTTGCTTTTTAGTAAAAGTGATACACAGAATTGGGTGAGCTTGGACTTTCCTCACAGGTTCTTCTCTCATGAAGTTTGAAGAATAAATTTGCGGTCTAAAAGGATTTTTTTTTAGTAAAACTGTGAAAATTAACCCATTCTCTATTTCCTTCATAATGCATCTCCATGCCTTATACTTTCTGTAATCCCACTGTATAATTTTTAACTAATAACTCTTAGAAGTCTTCATTTCTAATTACCAAGGAAAGCGAATAACCAGCATCCTTAGATTGATTCTTAGGAACATATTTCAAACATTTAGTTTCAAAGTGCACTTTTAACAAAGCAGAAGACCTTGCCACTTTATAGACTTTGGCAATAAAGACAAAGCAGGTGATCTAGCAATCAATGGGCTAACAGCTGAAAAAGGAAGGTGAAAGAGAACTGCCTGCTTAAGGCAGCAGCTGCTTGAGACAGCAGCTGCAGCAAATTAAGTGGCCAGCAGGCCCCTGCAAGATCTCCAAAACTACAAAGGGGACAGTGGGGAGGCGACAGAGTCTGCTTACTTACTACTGGGCATGGAGGGATGATACTGCATGGTAGCCCCACGTTGGGCACAAATTGAAATGCAGAATTGGGCGAGCTAGGACTTTCCTCCCAGGTTCTTGCCTCATGAAGTTTGAAGAATAAAGTCATGGACTAAAAGGCATTTTTTAAAATAAAAGTGTGAAAATTTATTGGAAGCATATCAAACTCCCGAGTTAGGGGTGGTTCCCAAGTGGGTAAGCAGTAAAGCCTCTTTGTCTAAAGCAGTGGTTCTCAACCTTCCTAATACCTGGACCCTTTAATACAGTTCCTCATGTTGTGGTGACCCCCAATTTCATTGTCACAACTTGAACATAATTAAAGCATAGTGATTAATCACAAAAACAATATGTAATTATATATGTGTTTTCCGATGGTCTTAGGCGACCCCTGTGAAAGGGTCGTTCAACCCCCAAAGGGTCGCGACCCACAGGTTGAGAACCACTGGTCTAAAGGTTTATAAAAGCTGGCAGCTCTTTGTTTATATATGCTACCTTCTAATTGGACCCCTTCTCCATTTTATGTTCCCTGTGCTCTTCTAACTGGCTCTTTCCCTGCCTTTCCTTAAGTGGTACTAGATCCAAAGTTTCAAAGCCCATCCGCCTCTTCTTCTTCTTCCCCTTATCCTATAACATTCCTCCATCCTCTGTGTATGTGAGATAAACATTCTGGTAGCTTGGAGCTATCTCTGCCCATTACATACGTCTTCCTCTCCCATGGACCCCCTTCCCTAAAACTGCCTTCCCTGTCTCTAAACTCCTTTTAGAGCATTTTAAGAGAACAATTATATAATTTCTAGAACATCCATTTAATATTAAAACTATATGTATACAAATGGAACATAATTATTATTCTTTATTTGATGAAGTTTCTTATGCACTGCAATTACAGTAGAACCAATCTGTTCAAAAACCAAAACCTTTTTCCCATTAGAAAAAATGTAAATTGAATTAATCTGTTCAGACTCCCAAATTATTCCTTGTTTAACTATTTCTTATATACAGTGCATGTCTATTGCACTGTTTCATTTATAAATAAACAATTTTTAAAAATTTATGGAACCACCCCCTACTTGCCTCAAAAATTTTTTTCATATATCACTGCCTCTGAAATGCTGTCACCTGCTAACTGCTTTTCCTTTATCCAAATAAATAAGTTTTTTCCACCTATTTAATTGCCTGTGATTGTTGTTTTGTGAGCATTTTTCTTTCTTCTTTTCTTAAAATAATTTTTATTTCTTGGAGTATTACAAAGAGTATTACATATGTCTCCTTCCCCCCCCCCCTTGACATTCCCCCGGCCTCTACTCCCCAGTGTCTTGTGTCCATTGGTTATTCTTATATGCATGCATATGAATCCTTCGGTTGATCTCTTAATCCCTCCCCCCAAACCCTCCCCAGGCTTCCCACTGTAGTTTGCCAGTCTGTTCAATGTTGCTCTGCCTCTGCATCTACCCCTGTTCATCAGTCTATACTGGTCCCCATTATCTGTCCCAACCTCACTGGAGCAGTCCCAACCTCACTGGGGCTGTCTCGGCCTCAACGGGGCAGTTTCAACCTCACCAGGGCTGTCACATCCTCACTGGGCCCGTCTCAACCTCAGTGGGGCTGTCCCGACCTCACCAGGGCCATCCCGACCTCACCGGGGCAGTCTCGACCTCACCAGGGCCGTCTCAATCTTTCCGGGGGCATCCCGACCTCACCGGGGCCGTCCCGGCCTCACTGGGGCTGTTTCGACCTCACCAGGGCCTTCCTTACCTCACTAGGGCTGTCCCAATCTCATCGGGGCTGTATCGTCCTCACTGGGGCCGTCCTGACCTCACCGGGGCTGTCCCAGCCTCACTAGGGAGACATGAAGTTTGGCCCTCTGTCCCCTGCCAAGCGGTTCCCCACCAGACAAAATCTCCAGGTGTTCTTTTTGGCTGAACATCCAGGACCCCTGCTCAGACTACGCCCTCCACCAGGTGCACAGACTGCCCGTCTTCCATCCCCCAGCGTTCCACGCGAGACTGGAACCGGTGGGCGTGCTTGTGCGCCTGCTGGTACAGCGGTTCCACATCGCTGGCCCAGCCGGGCCCAGCCTTGGCCTGCCCCGAACCCGACTCCGCCCCCCAAGTGCGTCCCTCCCAGGTGCTAGGAGCTGAAATCTACAGCCTGCTGGGTTAGGCTCTGTACTTGGTGCCTCTGCACATCCTACTCAGTCTCAATGCTCTTCTTTCTTTCCTTCCAGTTGTAGAGCTTCCACTGGGCCAGCTTTCCCATGGTTCCGTATGATAGCTGTTTGTCCTATAGTTGGTAGTTTCGATGTTGTTGTGGGAGGCAGCAAGCACAGGTCTCTTCCTTACGCCGCCATCTTGGTTCTCCTGGGTCTTCTTCTTGAGTGTGTCTCCCATGGGTGCGAGCAGTTGAAGTCTGCAATTTGTTGGGTTAGGCTGAAAAAGTGCAGGTGGGTATTTTTGTGCACCTGGCACAGCTTGGATGGGGATGTAAATTGATTAGGGCTGGGTCTCAAGGAGTCGCCATGGCGGAGCAAATAGCCCTGGCTGTGTCTCCGCGGCCCCTCGCCTCTCCGGGACACCGGGGCTTCGCGTCCCCCAGTGCCAGCGAGCAGCTGTGGGACAGAGCCTCTCTCGCTTTCTGATGGCTGCAAGGCCATGCCATTTCTCCCCGTAGCATCTGGTGCCTCATGATCCTGCCGGAACCAGCTCAGTGGATTTGAGAGCTTGCAAAAGCGCAGGCATTTCCTCTTTTGTCTTTGGCACAGCCTGGATGGGAATGTAAATTGAGTAGGGCGGGATCTCAGGGAGTTGCCTGGGCGGAGTGTCCTGGGCCCCTTGCCTATCCAGCACACTGGGACTTTGTGTCCCCCAGTGCAGGCGAGAAGCCATGCTTCAGAGCTTCCCTAGCTCTCCGACCACTGCAAGGCCGTGGCCGCCTCTCCCCGTGGGATCTGAGGCCTCAGAGACCCGCCCCGAGCAAGCCCAGAGGATTCGAGGTTTCGTAACCGCTTCCGATTGAAAAAAAAACTCGAATCCATTTGCAGCCCACCTGGTGTGTGACTGCGTACCTCTGTTTTTGGCGCCTCCGTAGCTCCCACTCAGTCTCACTGCGCTTCTTTCTCTTCTTCCAGTTGTAGATCTCCCACTGGGCCAACTTCCCCATGATTCTGAGTGGTGGTTGTTTGCCTCATAGTTGGTAGTTTCAATGATGCTGTGAGAGAGCAGCACGCACAGGTCCACTCCCTATGCCGCCATCTTGGTTTCCTCTTAAGATACATTTAAAAAATTATGTTTCATTTTCCTAATATATACCATTTTTTCCAAGATAGTAAATTTATTTACTTTATTTTTATATAATAAAAATTTTTACTTTTATTTTTATATTTATTTTATATCTTTATATTTTTATTTTAATAAATTTATTGGGGTGACATTGGTTAATAAAATCACAAAGGTTTTAACTGTACAATTCTATAATACATGATCTAAATATTATGTTATATGTTCACCAGCCAAAGTCAAATCTTTCATCATCATATATTTGAATCCTTTTACCTTTTTCCATCTCTTCCCAGACCACTTCCTCTCTGGTAACCACCATACTGTTGTCTGTATGTATGAGGCTTTCTTTTCTTTCTTGTTTTTTCTTTTGTTGCATTCTGTTTTATATCTTACATTCATCTGAAATTATATAGTTGTCCTTTTCTATCTGACTTATTTCACTTAGCATGAAACTTTCAAGATCCATCCATTGGCAATATTTCATCTTTTTTATTGTTGAGTAGTCTTCCATTGTATATATGTACTACATCTTTATCAATCGCCCATCAGAGAGTACTTGAGTTGCTTCCATATCTTGGCTACCGTGAATAATGTTGCAATGAACATATATGTTTTCAGATTTTGGGGGTAGATACCCAGAAAAGGAATTGCTGGGTCTCATGGTAGTTCTACACTTAATTTTTGAGGAAACTCCTTGCTGTTTTCCATAGTGGCTGTGCCAGTTTAAATTCCCACCAGCTGTGTATTAGGGTTCCATTTTCTTTTCTCCACAATATCCAATACTTGTTATTACTTTTCTTGTTGATAATAGCCATTCTATCAGGTGTGAGGTAGTATCTTATTGTGGTTTTGATTTACATTTCCCTCGTAGCTAGTGAAGTTGAGAATATTTTCCAATATCTGCTGGCCATTTGGAAGTCTTCTTGGAAGAAGTGTCTGCTCTGGCCTTAACCCATTTTAGAAATTGGATTGTTTGACTGTTGTTGTTGAGTTGTATATGTTCTTTATATATTTTGAATATTAACCCATCATTAGAGGTGTTGTTGCAAATATCTTATCTCATTTGGTTGTTTGTCTTTCTGTTTTGTGGTGGCTTCTTTGGCTGTTGCAGAAGGTTTTTTTTTAGTTTAATATAGTCTCATTCATTTATTTTTGCTTTAATTTCCCTTGATTTGGTGGTGAAATTTATAAAATAATCTCTAAGACCAAGGTTATAAGTTTTGTATTATGTTTTCTTCTATGTGTTTATTGTTTAAGGATTCATATTTAGGCCTTTGATTCTGTTTGAATTAATATTTATATATGGTAATATATAGCAGTCTAGTCTAGTTTCATTCTTTTGCATGTGCCTTTCTAGTTTTTCTAGCACCATTTATTGAAGAGGCTTTCTTTTTTCCAATGTATGTTTCTGGCTTCTTTTTTGAAAATTATTTGCCCATACATATGTGAGTTTACTTCTGAGCCCTCAATTCTCTTCCATTGATCAGTGTGTCTGCATTTCTGCCAATATACTATTTTGATTATTGTAACTTCACAGTATAAATTGAAGTCAGGGAGTGTGATACCTCTGATTTTATTCCTTTTTTTTCAGTAGTGCTTTGGCTATTTGGTTTTTTTGTGTGGATCCACACAAGTTTGATGACTTTTTGTTGTGCTTCTTTTTAAAATGTCACTGGATGTTGATGGGGATTTCATTAAATCTGTATATAGCTTTGGGTAATATTGACATTGCAAATGGCAAGACTTTGTTTTTTTATGGCTGACTAATTCTCTCTCTCATATATATATAATCAGAATTTCTTTATGTATTCATCCATATGTTTCTATATCTTGGCTATTGCAAATAATGCTGAACTAAAAGAGGAGTGCAGATATCTTTTCAGATAAGTGTTTTGTTTTCTTCAGCTAAATTCCCATTAGTAGAATTGCTAAATCATACATATGTTATATGGTAGTCCTATTTTTAAAAAACTTCCATGCTGTTTTTACAATGTCTGCACCAATTTACATTCCCACTAACATTGCATATGGTTTCTTGTTGGGGGCCAACCCCAACGGGTCCAGGGATCCCCAAAGGTGTGGACGGAGTCGGCGAAGAATGAATGACATGGAAACTGGGTTCAGTTCATCAGCATAGACTCAGTATGGCACATCTTCTCAATCTAAGGATCAATACAGAGTCTTCTTTCTTGGACTCAGTATGGCACATCTTCTCAATCTAAGTTCTGTACTATCCACCTTCTTACCCTACTTATCCTCTATAGGGGGGTCTGTAGCACCCTGTGGAGTCCTATCCGTCCCGAGTGTGGGGGTTCTCAATGGGGGGGGCTTACCTAGGGGAATCCTGTTCCAGGGGTTCCCAAAGGTGTGGACGGAGGCGGTGAAGACTATCCACCCTCTTTCTACGGTGGAGTCCTATCCGTCCCGAGAGTGGGGCTTACCTAGGGGAATGGGGGGCTTACCTAAGGGTCCCTGTTCGGGCGCCAATTGTTGGGGTCCAACCCCAACGGGTCCAGGGATCCCCAAAGGTGTGGACGGAGTCGGCGAAGAAGGAATGACACGAAGACAGCCTTCAGTTGGTCAGCAGCCTAGTCAGGACCTATAGCCAGGATCTCCAGCCAAAGTTCTGGTCGGAGTTCTGGTCAGGAACTGATGAGGATCTGACGTTTATTGTCTTATTACATCCGTATTTATACCAGCCGATCTCAATCCTGTCAATTTCTATTACAAGGGTTAAGGTGTTTCTCATCTCCATTCCAGGGAGTAAAGACCATGTAGCTTGATTACCCGCCTGGCACTTAATTAAGGGGTTGTATCCCCTCCCTAACCTCAGGGAAAGATCCCCACCTGGGGAAACAACCTTTCTCGGAGAGGTGACCTTGGTTAAAACACATGGCGCTAAAGGGAGGAAACATATTAACTAGGATGGACCGGCTCCCGGCAGTTTCTCTTTTCTTCTCATTCTCGCCAACACATGTTATTTTTTTAACATTAATTATTAAGTTGAACAGTCTGTATTTCCCTCCTTCTTCTGGGTTTTAAAGACATCCCAAGTCTTGGAATTTATCATATCTAAAAATTCCTGACAGCAATGATTGTGATCATTCTTCTCAGTAGTGTACATTAAAAGTTCACATAATACATGGTTAGTTATAGAATCCTAAATCAAGTTTAAAGAAATAATAGGTAACAAACACAGTAAATAAGTAAGTGCACCACATTACCATGACCCAGATACTCTAAAGGTGAACCTTAGTGTCTACCCATGTGTCCGTCCAGTTCCTTTTCTGTATGTGTACATACATGCATGGGCACACACACACTCCTGACTGCTGTGGCATGAAGGTTCACAGGTGCAACACTTGGAAACTACAGGAGTCATAGTACAAAAGTTCCACAAAGCCAACGATTCTTGTCTCCAGGGAAAGTACCATCCCATACCCTCACTGTCCTTGCTGCCTTCTTCCAAATTCTATCCCAGGGGCAAGTCCTTGGTTCATTATTGGGAGAATCTGTTCTTGAAATCTTTAGTGGTCTTGGCCATCATAGTGCAATGTGCTCCCAGGCTTCTTGCTGCTGCTGACCATCTGTGCCAAGTGGGCACTGGTGATGCCCATGCAGTCATAAGCTGGATTCCCAGGGATGGGGTAAAAGCTGTGGCCATGGGCACTGTTTGAGGAGCATGATGCTTGTTGTGGGGTATGGGGCTGGCATGACCTTGACGTTTTCCTGTACAGCTGCTCCTCCTCTTTCAAATAAGGGGACAAAGATGGTCATTGTTTGTTAGCCCTTGGGCCTATTGGCACTGATCTTCAGTGTCAGTGCTCACAGCCACTCCTCTCTGGCATCCTGAAGCCTCATGTGCATCTCCCCACATGACTCATGTTCTTCTGAACTTTCTAAAAGTTGCAGTGACAATGCATCTTCTATAATTGATCTGTTTCTTCAGCTAGTGCACCAGTGTATTTCTCTAGGCGATGTAGCTGATCAGGTGTAGAACTCTCCAAAATGGATTCAAGAACAGAATATGGGACTCCTCCCACTTGAAAGAGTAAGTTGATCACATTATTTCTAAAAATTGTTTCTAAGGACCTAGATACACTCCTGGATCAAGGTCATCATTTTGCAACAATAGGCCCACTTGGAACCATCCTAGAGTTCACTCTGAGTCCAGTAATCCCACCTTCTTGCTCTTCCTGAGGTGAAGCTAGTGCTCTTTGCTTCGATTGGAAGGACAGCACCAATTCAAAGGCAGGAAGCAGATGGTAAGTCCTGCCTTAACTACTTGGCTGGACCCTGAATGATCAGAGGTCTGGCAACATGAGTGACACATCAGGAGGGACCTTTTTCAGCTTGGCCCCTTCTGCTCCAGATGGCTGTGGTTTCTCTGACTTGTATCCATTTTCTACTTTTTTTTATCATAGCCATTCTAACAGATATGAAGTTGATATCTTACTGTACCACTCACCCAAGGATATTTCTATTGATTTTAGAGAGGGAGGAAAGAAGAGAGAGAGACAGAAAGAGAAACACTGATGAGACAGATAAACAGTGATCAGTTGCCTTCTGCCTGCACACACCCTGACAGGGAATCTACCCTGAAACCTAGGTATGAACCCTGACCCAGGATCAAAGCCACAGGCTTCCAGTGTACATGATGATGCCAAAGAGCCACCGGGTGTTGATTTGTATTTCCCTGATGGTTAGTGGTGTTGAATAACTTTTCATGTACCTCTTGGTCATCTGTAGGTTTTCTTTGTAAAAATGTCTAATCTTCTGCCTGTTTTTAAATTAAACTTGCTGTGTCCTTTTTTTTGTAAGTGAGTTGTATAATTTCTTTGTATATTTTGATATTAGTTTCTTATCAAATATATGATTTGCAAATATTTTCTCCCATTCAGTAGGTTGCCTTTCCATTTTGTTGATAGTTTATCTTTCTGGGCAGCAGCTTTTTAGCTTGATGTTGTCTCATTTATTCATTTTGTTTTATTTTTAGATTCAAAACATTATCACCAAGCCCTAAGTCAAGGAGCTTACTGCCTATGCTTTCACCTAAGCATTTCATGGTCAGGTTTTATGTTCTTCAATTCTCTAATCCATTTTTACTTAATTTTTGCATATGATGTAAAGTAGTGGTCAACTTCTTTCCTTTTGTATGTGACTATGTAACCCACCCCACCATTCTTTTCACATTATTTCTAAAAATGATGAGCTGTTACATAATATGTTACCACAGACAAACATCCTCTAGTTTAAGAACTGTAGAAACTAAGGCCAAAACAAGCAGACTGACAGTTAGACATTATGGCTCTGGGATATTTGCTGACCTTCAACAGGTTATCTGAACAAACTACCTTGGCTTGCACTTAGTCCCCTCTCAGAGATCTCTGAACTCCCTTAATTAGATTTCCTTGTTCTGTTTTATTTTCTTCCTCATTACAAAACCCCCTGCCCATGTCCAGTTGTTAGGATGGTATTTGTAATGAGAGTTGCCTGTCTTCTCAAGCAGCTGGCTCTTGAATAAGCCTAATTGTCTGCCACCAACCTCTGTCTCTTGATTATTGACTTTCAAGAGGAAGGCAGCCAAACCTGGGTTTGGTATCAGAATTAGTGCGCCAGCCAGGAAGTCTTGGACCTCAACAGGTCTAGCCCTTTTCAGTCCACATGCTGCGTGGGGCAGGCCAACCCCACATCAGAGACTCCAGGGACTTCCCAGCAACTTCCTGGAGTTTCTTACTCAAGGACTCTCCCTGATCACCCTCTCATAGCATCAGCTGCCTGCAAAAAATTTATTGGTGGAATAAATCCGTCATTAAGGAAGTGGATGGGCTCCAAGCCTGGGTAAATCGAACAGGTGTGCAAACCTGCAATCCTCTATCTCCTCCATTTGGGTTGTGTGACAGTTGGACCTTGTAAAAGCCATTTGTGTATTTGGTTTATGTGAGATAAGATTCTAAGACTAGTGTCTCACACCCTCTTTCTGGAGGATTTGGCTTGGTTTTTGTTTTTAGCTCACAAAAGAAGTGCCAGGATATGGCTATAACAAGAATCTCATCGTGGCAATAATTGTGACTATAGTAACAATAATTTTTATTGTAATTTTCTGTCTCATTGTGGTAAGACAACAGTCGATTCAGATTTCCAAAATATATTCCGTCTTTAGAATAGATTCAGAGCCCACAACCTGAAAATCAAGTTCACTTTCCCACCTACTCCTACTTGATATTCCTCTTTAGTCATGAGCACTGAGAAATGCTTCGTTCTTTTACTACAAATTATATTCCAGGGATTTTTTAAAGGAAGCCCACCCCACTCCCAGAGATCTCTATGGAAGTGAAATCAAGATAACAAGAATAGTTTGAAAAATTAAGTTTAATAAGCCAGAGCTGACATGATAGCAAAATTTCTTCAATTCAAAATGGATGATGTTAATTTGATGGACTCACCAATTACTCTCTTTCTATCGCTGATTTCTTTCCTTGTTCGCTGAAGTGAGGA